>NC_060183.1:74530857-74685857 GCF_021184085.1 Oncorhynchus gorbuscha | reverse complement strand
TGCATTCAGAAAGTATTCTGACCCCTTCCCACATGTTGTTACGTTACAGCCTTTTTCTAAAATGGATTCAAAAATATTTTTGCCCCCTCATCAATCTACACACAGTACACCATAATGACAAAGCGAAAAAGGTATTTAGAAATGGACAAATGTATTTAAAACAGAAATACATTATTTACATAAGTATTCAGACCCTTTGCTATGAGAATCAAAATTGAGCTCAGGTGCATCCTGTTTCCATTGATCATGCATGAGATGTTTCTACAACTTGATTGGAGTCCACCTGTGGTAAATTCAATTGATTGGGCATGATTTGAAAAGTCACAGACCTGTCTAGATAAGGTCCCACAGTTGACAGTGCATGTCAGAGCAAAAACCAAGCCATGAGGTCGAAGGAATTGTCCGTAGAGCTCAGAGACAAGATTGTGTCGGGGCACAGATCTGGGGAACGGTATAAAAAAAATGTCTGCAGCATTGAAGGTCTCCAAGAACACAGTGGCCTCCTCCATTCTTCTATGGAAGAAGTTTGGAACTGCCAAACTGGGCAATCAAGGGAGAAGGGTCTTCGTCAGGGAGGTGACCAAGAACCCAATGGTCAATCTGACAGAGCTCTAGAGATCCTCTGTGGAGATGGGAGAACCTTCCAGAAGGACAACCATCTCTGCAGCACTCCACCAATCAGGCCTTTATGGTAGAGTGGCCAGACAGAAACCACTCCTCAATACAAGGCACATGACAGCCCGCTTGGAGTTTCCAAATCACAACTAAAGACACTGCCCATGAGAAACAAGATTTTCTGGTCTGATAAAACCAAGATTGAACTCTTTGGCCTGAATACCAGGAGTTACGTCTGGAAACCTGGCACTATCTCTACGGTGAAGCATGGTGGTGGCGGCATCATGTTGTGGGGATGTTTTTAAGCTGCAGGGACTGGGAGACTAGTCAGAATCGAGGGAAATATGAATGGAGCAAAGTACAGAGCGACCCTTGATGCAAACCTGCTCCAGAGCGTTCAGGACCTCAGACTGGGGCGACGGTTCACCTTCCAACAGGACAATGACCATAAGCACACAGCCAAGACAATGCAGGAGTGGCTTCGGGAAAAGTTTCTGAGTGTCCTTCAGTGGCCCAGCCAGAGCCCAGACTTGAAACTGATCGAACACATGACGTTCAGTCAATCTAGAAAATTTCAAGAACTTTACATTTTCTTCAAGTGCAGTTGCAAAAACCATCAAGCGTTACGACCAAACTGGCAAATGAGGACCGCCACAGGAAAGAAAGACCCAGAGTTCCCTCTGCTGCAGAGGATATGTTCATTAGTTACCAGCCTCAGAAATTGTAGCCCAAGTAAATGCTTCGGCGTTCAAGTAGCAGACACATCTCAACATCAACTGTTCAGAGGAGACTGCGTGAATCAGGCCTTCATGGTCGGATTGCTACAAAGAAACCACGACTAAAGGACACCAATAAGAAGAAGAGACTTGCTTGGGCCAAGAAACACGAGCAATGGACATTAGACCAGTGGGAATCAGTCCTTTGGTCTGAAGAGTCCAAATTTGACATTTTTGGTTTACAACTGCCGTGTCTTTGAGACACAGAGTAGGTGAACGGATCATTTCCGCATGTGTAGTTCCCACCGTGAAGCATGGAGGAGGAGGTGTGATGGTGCTTTGTTGGTGGCTGTCTGTGATTTTATTTAGAATTCAAAGCACACTTAACCAACATTGTTACCACAACATTCTGCAGCGATACTCCATCCCATCTGGTTTGCACTTAGTCCCACTATCATTTGTTTTTCAACAAGACAATGACCCAACACACCTCCAGGCTGTGTAAGGACAATTTGACCAAGAAGGAGAGTGATGGAGTACCTGCATTAGATGACCTGGCCTCCACAATCGCCCGACCTCAACCCAATTGAGATGGTTTGTGATGAGTTGGACCCCAGTGTGAGGGAAAAGCTTTCAAGATTGTTGGAAAAGCATTCCAGGTGAAGCTGGTTGAGAAAATGCCAAGAGTGTGCAAAGCTGTCATCAAGGCAAAGGGTGACTACTTTGAAGAATTTGTTTAACACTTTTTTGAGTCACTGCATGATTCCATATGTGTTAATTCATAGTCTTGATGTCTTCACTATTATTATACAATGTAGAAAATAGTAAAAAAATAAAGAAAAACCCTTGCATGAGTGTCCAAACTTTTGACTGTGTGTTCCTTGTTTTAGGTCAGTTGGGATCACCAATTTATTTTAAGAATGTGAAATGCCAGAATAATAGTAGAGGGAATGATTTATTTATTTCATCACATTCCCAGTGGGTCAGAAGTTTACATACACTGAATTTGTATTCTGTAGCATTGCCTTTAAGTTGTTTAAACTGGGATCAAATGTTTTGGGTCGCCTTCCACAAGCTTCCCACAATAAGTTGGTTGAATTTTGGCCCATTCCTCCTTACAGAGCTTTTGTAATTGAGTCAGGTTTGTAGGCCTCCTTGCTCGCACACGCTTTTTCAGTTCTGCCCATAAATGTTCTATAGGATTGAGGTCAGGGCTTTGTGATGGTCACTCCAATACCTTGACGCTGTTGTCCTTAAGCCATTTTGCCACAAGTTTGGAAGTATGTTTGGGGTCATTGTCCATTTGGAAGACCAATTTGCGACCAAGCATTAAATTCCTGACTGATGTCTTGATATGTTGCTTCAATATATCCACATAATTTTCCTGCCTCGTGATGTCATCTGTTTTGTGAAGTGTACCAGTCCGTCCTGCAGCAAGGCACCCCCACAACATGATGCTGCCACCCCATGCTTCACTGTTGGGATGGTGTTCTTCGGCTTGCAAGCCTCCCCCTTTTCCCTCCAAACATAACAATGGTCATTATGGCCAAACAGTTCTATTTTTGTTTCATCAGACCAGAGGACATTTCTCCAAAAAGTATGATCTTTATCCCCATGTGCAGTTGCAAACCGTAGTCTGTCTTTTTTTATGGTGGTTTTGGAGCAGTGGCTTCTTCCTTTCTAAGAGGACTTTCAGGTTATGTCGATATAGGACTCGTTTTTACTGTGGAAATATATACTTTTGTACCTGTTTCCTCCAGCATCTTCACAAGGTCCTTTACTGTTGTTCTGGGATTAATTTGCACTTTTCGCACCAAAGTACGTTATTCTGTACGAGACAGAACGCGTCTCCTTCCTGAGCGGTATGAAGCACTGAGTTTAAACTTAGGCCTTGAAATACATCCACATCCACCTTCAATTGACTCAAATGATGTCAAGTATCCTATCAGAAGCGTCTAAAGCCGTGACATAATATTCTTGAATTTTCAAAGCTATTTAAAGGCACAGTCAACTTAGTGTATGTAAACTTCTGACCCACTGGAATTGTGATGCAGTGAATTCTTTGTGAAATAATCTGTCCGTGAACAATGGTTGGGAAAATTACTTGTGTCATGCACAAAGTAGATGTCCTAACCGACTTGCCAAAACTATAGTTTGTTAACAAGAAATTGGTGGAGTGGTTGAAAAACGAGGTTTAAACTTCCGACTTCAACTGTGTGTTTGTTTGTGTATATTATATATATTTTTTTATCCGAAGTCCTTCAAAAGGGCCAAGGGGCTGATGTTGCTGCTCTAATTAAAAATTACATTTAAAAATGTAATACATTTCAACCTTTTATTCAATCTTCAATAAATGTAACCTTTATTGAAGTAGGCAAGTCAGTTAAGAACAAATTCTTATTTACAGTGACGGCCTACCTTGGCCAAACCTGGACGACGCTTGGCTAATTGTGCGCCTTCCTATGGGACTCCCAATCACGGCCCGGATGTGATACAGCCTGGATTCGAAAACCTTGAGGTTTATCTTTTTTTATTTTTTTTTATCATTTTGTCCTCTGTTGTCTGTGTGATGGTCAGAAACATATATTATGTTGTCTTGTGTTTAGTCTCATCCTTTTTCAAGGAAGAGAGTTTCTCTGCTGAAGTCAATAGGATTATTTGCCGGTTGCTCTCTGCTGTATGTGTTTTCTTTGGAAGTCTGTCTTGCGCTTTTCTGAAAGAACATATGCTGCTGTCCGTTGGAGTGTGTCGGGGGGCAGCCGGCACGCGTCGGCTCAGAAACGGGCAGCTGGTGTGTGTGTGTGTGTGTGTGTGTGTGTGCGCATGGGAAGGGGTCTCCATCACCCCCATCACCCGAGACAGCAGAATCCTGCCTGACTGATGATTAGAGTCAATTGGAGTGAGTGAGTGAATGAGTGATTATGTGAGTGGGCAGGGCAGACCCAGCTAGACAGACAGAGGGCAGTGTTCACTATTCAGTGTTGAGTGCAGATGGTGTCGGAGGGAGTCTTGAGGAGACGGCTACACTGACAGAAAGTCATCATGATGGGTGAGTGTGTGTCCTGGAGAACAACATCCACTCTGATAGGCACTGTGGTTGAAGGGAATTTAAGAAATAACATTTTAAAAAAAATGGTTGTTGCGTAATTAGTTCTGCCCTTTCCGTTAAAAAATATATATATATGTTTTTCAGACAATGGTGAAGATTGGAGATAAATTGTAATTAGGAGGGTTGGATAGAAAGTGGTGCGTGTAAGAGAGAACCAGTTGAGTGAGCTTTTGGATGAATGTGTGGTCCAGAAAGTCTGTAGCACTACCTCTTAACCAGACTGCCACTAAAAACACATTTTCTTAAGTATTGCAAGTGCAGATGGATGGTAGAGGGTGTTCACTTCAAATATATATGTATGTATCTATATGTGTGTGTAAACTTCTGACCCACTGGAATTGAGATACAGTGAATTTTTGTGAAAAAATCTGTCTGTGAACAATTGTTGGGAAAATTACTAAGTAATGTCCTAACCGACTTGCCAAAACTATAGTTTGTTAACAATAAATGTGT
Organism: Oncorhynchus gorbuscha; assembly: GCF_021184085.1. Classification (NCBI taxonomy): domain Eukaryota; kingdom Metazoa; phylum Chordata; class Actinopteri; order Salmoniformes; family Salmonidae; genus Oncorhynchus; species Oncorhynchus gorbuscha. The sequence goes on along the minus strand of NC_060183.1, from coordinate 74,680,964 downwards.
GGAGTGGTTGAAAATACAAGTTGTGCGTGGTCTGGACAAATAGTGGAAACAAATGAATACATCATTTAATCCATAAATTATATTTGTCATTTAGCTGTTCATGGTTTTCCAAATGTTTATTTTACACAATCTGACTTATAAACTGGAATAGGTGTATATTTGATGTGTTTGAGTAGAATAGAGAATGGAAAACGTGCCTTTCATTATGATGGTCTGTTAGTGAAAGCTGTCTGTACTTATTGTGGTAGAGATTTGATGACGAGAGAGAGCCAATTGCCTAGATGTTTTTTTTCCCTTGGTATCTGTGCTCAATCATACTCACTGACTTTTGTCCATTCGTTTTCACATTTCTCTGTAAAATGCGACAATGGTACAGTTTTCCACAACCGAGTTTGTTGAGCGTGGTCTCAACCGGTGTTCCTTGTCATGGTTTATTGTTTTATCAGTTGCTGTTTCTTTCTGCTGGTTTTGTATCCATTGCCAAGCTCCGTAGGAAATGAGAAGATGTTGGTGTGAGGTAGAAGGACGTAAACTGGAGATCTTGAGGGGCTCAATCCATTGGAACATGAGGATAGATGGATCATCGGGCCTCAGAAATTGAGGTGGAAAACTGTCATGGTACTTCATTTCGACCTCTGTTGTCCCTCGCTCCCTTTTCAACGTTCTCTCTCTCAAGTGAAGCCTAACTGTGTACCCCTATTGGCTGTCTTTCAATGCTGTGTGTCCTCGCTGTATTTTATAGTTTTTCCCCCATTACTGTACTGTAGAATATTACACCCGGAGTAGCAAAATAGATATTTGTTATTTTTTTGGTTTGTGGAAGTACATAAGCAGTAACACTGAACGTCATATTTTCGGTTCTCATTCATTTCAATTTGTTTCACGTCTCTTTTTAACCCCCCCTGTTTTTTCCCCCAGGTTGTTCACGAGTATTTACAGTTTATCCACACTTTGTTTAGTTTGTACATTTTTACTTCACTTTTGGTTCAGTTTTATATGGCCCGTACTTGAATATTGTGTTAAAAAAAGTATACTCTTTGACAGTAGGACATCCAGTTTCTTTTATTTTAAACATGTATTTTCTTGAGTTTTATTGAATCCACAAATTGATGAATAGGGCTAACGTTATCCCAGGTATCTGAAACCCATGATTGGAAGAACAGGAGCCGTCAGCAAATTCTAGATTATCCACAAATTCTTCCCTCCAGAGTGGACGTCAGCTAAACTTTAATAGCAAAATAGAAGCCCAGAAGGTCATCTTCTCTCAAAGACAATCAAGAGACAGATAGCAGAACTAACTGCGTCAGCCTTACTTAACCAGCATCTTTTAGTGTTTCTGTCAGAGAGCCACCACCAAGGGGGAGCGGGGCACGCTTGGTGACATCAGCCCACCAAGGGGGAGCGGGGGACGCTTGGCAACATCAGCCCACCAAGGGGGAGCGGGGGACATGTGGCGACATTAGACCAAAAGGGGGAGTGGGGGACGCTTGGCAACATCAGCCCACCAAGGGGGAGCGGGGGACATGTGGCGACATTAGACCAAAAGGGGGAGCGGGGACGCGTGGCGACATTAAACCAAAAGGGGGAGCGGGGGACGCGTGGCGACATTAAACCAAAAGGGGGACTGGGGACGCGTGGCGACATTAGACCAAAAGGGGGAGCGGGGACGCGTGGCGACATTAAACCAAAAGGGGGACTGGGGACGCGTGGCGACATTAGACCAAAAGGGGGAGTGGGGACGCGTGGCGACATTAAACCAAAAGGGGGACTGGGGGACGCATGGCGACATTAGACCAAAAGGGGGAGCGGGGACGCGTGGCGACATTAAACCAAAAGGGGAGAGGGGACGCGTGGCGACATTAAACCAAAAGGGGAGAGCGGGGACGCGTGGCGACATTAAACCAAAAGGGGGAGGGGGGACGCGTGGCGACATTAGTCCAAAAGGGGGAGCGGGGACGCGTGGCGACATTAGTCCAAAAGGGGGAGCGGGGACGCGTGGCGACATTAGTCCAAAAGGGGGAGAGGGGACGCGTGGCGACATTAAACCAAAAGGGGAGCGGGGACGCGTGGCGACATTAAACCAAAAGGGGGAGAGGGGACGCGTGGCGACATTAAACCAAAAGGGGGAGCGGGGACGCGTGGCGACATTAAACCAAAAGGGGAGCGGGGACGCGTGGCGACATTAAACCAAAAGGGGGAGCGGGGACGCGTGGCGACATTAAACCAAAAGGGGGAGCGGGGGGACGCGTGGCGACATTAAACCAAAAGGGGGAGCGGGGACGCGTGGCGACATTAAACCAAAAGGGGGAGCGGGGACGCGTGGCGACATTAAACCAAAAGGGGGAGCGGGGACGCGTGGCGACATTAAACCAAAAGGGGAGCTGGGACGCGTGGCGACATTAAACCAAAAGGGGGACTGGGGACGCGTGGCGACATTAAACCAAAAGGGGAGCGGGGACGCGTGGCGACATTAGTCCAAAAGGGGGAGAGGGGACGCGTGGCGACATTAAACCAAAAGGGGGAGCGGGGGACGCGTGGTGACATTAAACCAAAAGGGGGAGCGGGGGACGCGTGGCGACATTAAACCAAAAGGGGGAGCGGGGGACGCGTGGCGACATTAAACCAAAAGGAAACTAAACACAACAAAAGGAGGAGGACAAAGGCTCCGGTGTTTCCCTAGAGTGAGGAACAAGAGGATTAGGCAGATGTTTTTTTGGAGGGAGAGAGTTTGTGTGTGTGTGTGTGTGTGTGCGCACACGCGCGCTTCCATTCTGATGCGCAAAGGTCCAGCTCGGGACCCAGGCGCCCTCTGCTCAGCAGGGTATAAGCCCAAATACAAACAAGGTTTTGGGGCGGAGAGGAGGCAGAGGGGGCCCAGAGGGCAAGAAACTTATGAGGGATGGGCTCTTCTTTTCAACAGGGTCTCCCTAGACAGCATTCAGTTAACCCTGCTACCCAGGTGGGGGAGGGCCATGGCTGTGTGTCTGTGGGGGTCTGGCGCGTGTGTGTGAGATTCTTTGACATAGATTTTTGTGAGTGATGGGCAAACGTGTGTCGTAGTAAAGAGAGGGAGGTAGAGAGCCTATTGTAGAACATAATGTATGTGATTATGAAGCAGGATGGCTAATAGTGTGACCACAGAAACACACACACACTGTCCTATTTGATTCGCACAACATGCGACTTCTAACTTGTCTGCTTTACAGTGACCATTTCTTGCGTTGCTCAATTTTATATTGGATATTATAGCCTAAGCCTCACTGCAACAATGATAGTATCACCTTTGTTTTAGTAGGGATCAAAACAATTAAAGTACAAATACATCTTGGAACAGAATATCTTTAAACAACACATTCTAGTGACTTTGAGATTCTATATTTAATGAAAACTGCTATATAAAATAAAAAATGTTTTACTCCTGTCTCAGAACTGTAAAGCCACTGAATTTGTGTTTCTGCCGAACAGCCTAGCTACTTAGGTTGCTACAAAGCTGAGGAATGGAGCTGGAGAAATGTACCTCAATTCATAGTGTGAAAGTCTAAAGTCCATCTCTCTTCCCAGGCTTCTATGCAGACCACGGTCTCCATGCTGAACCGAGCGATGGGATAGGTAAGTGAAAGACTCCTTATTTCACTAGAATATATTCAGCACAGAGATCCAATCTGGTGTGTGTGTGTGTGTGTGTGTGTGTGTGTGTGTGTGTGTGTGTGTGTGTGTGTGTGTGTGTGTGTGTGTGTGTGTGTGTGTGTGTGTGTGTGTGTGTGTGTGTGTGTGTGTGTGTGTGTGTGTGTGTCGTGCTTCTACTTGTTAAATTGTCATTTAACACACAGATTCGATTTGAATTACAACCTGAGTATAATGGTTCACTGTGGTAAATGACATTTTGTCTGGTGATTGTAGTTGCAGTAGACTAACTGGCACCATCTGGTGTTGAGTACTAATGTAGTTTCTGGTTACCTGTGTTGGGGGAAAAACTCCAGTGATTACAAGATATATATATTTTTATTTTCAACCCATACAACATCTTTTCAAATTATTTTCAAAGTCTTTTGCTCATAGGGATACTTTTTAAAACTTGTTTTGTAATGTAGCACAAACATTTTCCTCGGATAGACGGTGATATTTCTCTGGTCACGCTACTATGTCAATTTAAGGCAGCCCACCGCACCTCTCTGATTCAGAGGGGTTGGGTTAAATGCGGAAGACACATTTCAGTTGAAGGCATTCAGTTGTACAACTGACTAGGTATCCCTCTTCCCTTTCCCTATCCAGTGCCATTCTGTATTGTCATGCAGAACTGTGGCTCACAACTGTGTACAAAGTCAATGTGTATCTGCTGAATGTGTATCTGCTGAATGTGTATCTGCTGAATGTGTATCTGCTGAATGTGTATCTGCTGAATGTGTATCTGCTGAATGTGTATCTGCTGAATGTGTATCTGCTGAATGTGTATCTGCTGAATGTGTATCTGCTGAATGTGTATCTGCTGAATGTGTATCTGCTGAAATGCAATACATAATAAGTAGCACAAGGTGATCAAATGTGAAAACAATCTGCATACATTGTTTTACTTTTAAATGAATTCTATATTTTCAATTATTAATATATATCTTCTAAATGCCTAATGAGGTAAGTTCATCATTCGTACTCTCTCAGAACCCCAAATATGCACTGTGTGAATTAATTAATGCAATTTTATTTTTGTGTCAAATTTCCAATTGACAACCCATCCCTTATGGGATGACTTGACACATAAACATTACGATAATTCACTGCATAATGCGTTCTCTGCATTCTAACTTTAATTGTAAACACGTTGTAACAACTCAAAACATTGTTTAAACTACAATTTGTATATAATCTTTGCAGCCGTAGCTCTGTCTATGATTGGTTAATTTTCTCCAGCCCCATCCCTCACCTTTTTTTTATTGTAGTATCTTGTCCCTTTAAGAATGTACCCTCATCAGGTACTCCTTGGTTTGTGTGAACTGCCTGCCCTTCTGTAAACTTGATTGATTTTCTCTGCAGTGGTGCTATTCTATTGATGTTTAAAATCAAATCAATTTAATTTTGTCTTATATGCTGAATACAACAGGTGTAGACTTTACTGTGAAATGCTTACTTACAATCCCCGTCATAACAATGCATAGTTAAAACGTTAGAAAATACTACCACAATAAATAACAATAACGAGGCTATGTACACGGAGTACCGGTACTGAGTCAATGTGCAGGGGTACGAGGTAGTTGAGGTTTCTCCATTGAAGGGTATGGAGGTTACTCAGCATGAGCTTTGTTCAATCCTTGTTCAAGCCTTTTAGGTAAAAACCTGCTTGACCATTTAGTTAAAAAGGAGATTGTGAGGTATCAAAGATTTTAAAATCAAATTCACCATTATCTACTACGGTACAGTACCTTCAAAAAGTATTCATACCCCTTGACTTACTCTACATTTTGTTGTTACAGCCTCAAAATGTATTAAATAGTTTTTTTCCCACCATTCTACACAAAAGACCCAATAATGACAATGTGATAAAATGTTTTTAGATTTTTGGGGGGAAATGTATTGAAAATTAAATACAGAAATATCTAATTTACATAAGTATTCACACCCCTTTGCTATGACTCTCCAAATTGAGCTCGGGTGCATCCTGTTTCCTTCACTCATCCTTGATGTCACTACAACTTGATTGGAGTCCACCTGTGGGCCAATTCAATTGTTTGGCCATGATTTAGAAAGAAACACACCTGTCTATATAAGGTCCCACAGTTGACGGGTTATGTCCGTGCAGAAACTATAACATGAAGTCCAATGAACTTTCAGTAGATCTCAGAGGCAGATATCTGGGGAAGGGTATAAAACTATTTCTAGAGTGTTTCCACGAGATTCCACGAGTACAGTGGTATCCATTATTGGGAAATGGAAAAGAAATATGGAACTTCCCAGACTGCCTAAAGCTGTCTGTCTGACCAAACAGAAACCGGGCAAGAACGACCTTGGTCAGGGAGGTGACCAAGAACCCAATGACCACTCTGACAAAATGACAGAGTTTCTTGGCTGAGATGGGGAAACCAGCCAGAAGTACAACAGTCTCTACACCACTTCACCAATCTGGGCTTCGTGGGAGAGTGGCCAGACGGAAGCCACTCCTGAGAAAAAGGCTCATGACGGCACACCTGGAGTTTGCAAAAAGGCAGGTGGAAGACTGAGCGCATAAGGCAAAAGGTTCTGGGGAATGATAAGACAAAAATGTAACTCTTTGTCCTGAATGCCTAGCACTATGTCTGGAGAAAACCAGACATCACCAGACAGAAAATCATCCCTACCGTGAAGCATGGTGGTGGCAGCATCATGCTATGAGACTGATGAGGATAGAGGGAACAATGAATGGAGCCAAATACAGGCAGATCCTTGATGAGAACCTGTTTCAGAGTGCAAATGACCTTAGACTGGGGTGAAGATTTACACTACCGTTCAAAAGTTTTGGGTCACTTAGAAATGTCCTTGATTTTGAAAGAAAAGCTAGATAGAATTGTCCATTAAAATAACATCAGGAATACAGTGTAGACATTGTTAATGTTGTAAATGACTATTGTACCTTGAAAAGGAAGATCTTTGTTATTTTTATGGAATATCTACATAGACATACAGAGGCCCATTATCAGCAACCATCACTCCTGTGTTTTGGAATTCAGAAGAAAGTTATTTGTTTCTGGCCATTTTTAGCCTTTAATCGAACCCAGAATTGCTGATGCTCCAGATACTCAACTAGTCTAAAGAAGGCCAGTTTTATTGCTTCTTTAATCAGACAACAGTTTTCAGCTGTGCTAACATAATTGCAAAAGGGTTTTCTAATGATCAATTAGCCTTTTAAAATTAAAAACTTGAATTAGCTAACACAACGTGCTATTGGAACACAGGAGTGATGGTTGCTGATAATGGGCCTCTGTACGCCTATGTAGATATTCCATTAAAAAATTGCAGTTTCCAGCTACAATAGTCATTTACAACATTAGCAATGTCTACACTGTTTTTCTGATCAATTTGATATTATTTTAATGGACCAAAAGTTAGCTTTTCTTTCAAAAACAACATTTCTAAGTGACCCCAAACTTTTGAACGGGAGTGTACATTCCACAGGACAATGACACAAAGCATACAGCTAAAGCCACGCAGGAATGGCTTCAGAACAAGAGAGTGAAATTCCTTGAATGGCCCAGCCAAAGCCCAAACTTAAATCCCATTGAAAATCTGTGGAAAGACTTGAAGATTGCTGCTACATCTAACTTAAAAGAGCCTGTGAAAATCTGCAAGGAAGAATAGGAGAAAATCCCCAAATCCAGATGTGCAAAATTGATAGATATACCCAAGATGACTCAAAACTGTAATCATCGCCATAGGTGCTTCTACAAATTATTGACTCAGGGGTCTTAATGCTTCTGTAAATGAGATATTTATGTTTTTATTTTCAATACATTTGCAACCAGTTCTATAAACATGTTTTCACTTGGTCATTATGGGGTATTGTGTGTAGATGGGTGAGATTGTTCTAAATTCACTTTGAATTCAGACTGTAACACAACAAAATGTGGATTAAGTCTAGGGGTATGAATACTTTCTGACGGCACTGTATTCTAGTTAAAGCCCTCCATATCAATTTAACTTTATTCATTAGAGTTAATCAATTTACATTGTCAGAATATTCTAAACTTATAGAAATTAAATTGTTGTAACACTTTCTAAAAGGACTGTACATGTTAGTGTGTAGTTTTAGGGCTTGTTGTAGGCCTCTACTGTTAGCACTTTCCTAGATCATCTATCAATATGGATTTAATTCAACTCCCGAGTGGTGCAGCGGTCTAAGGCACAACATCTCCGTGCTAGAGGCGTCATTACAGACCCTGGTTCAAGGGGAGGGTTTGGCCAGGGGTAGGCCGTCATTGTAAAATATGAATTTGTTCTTAACTGACATGCCTTGTTAAATAAAGGTAAAAAACTGTTTCATCACTCTTGTAGAATTCACATGTGTTTGGAGACTGACTGATATCACCGCTAGGGGGAGGCACACCACTGCTGGAGTCAAAGAATGAAAGCTGGACTCACATGGGCATGGCCAGGAGAGAAACAGTCTACTTCAGAATCATCAGTATGGCAGTTATAGGACATCAATGTTTCACTGAGGAATAAAGAATGAATATTGATATAACGAAGAACAGCTCACATGTCCTCAGACATTGCTTATTAGTCTTGCTCGTCATCTTAAATGCCTCTTATAGCCTTTCCCTTTGGACAGTTTGGATACTTTAGGTCCATTCCAAATGACATGAGAGACAAAATACCTTCAATAATCAGTTGGACAAAAAATGATTGATGTTACTATTGCACTTTTAACGTGACCCTGAGCTAGCCCTCTCCATCTCCTCTGTATTGCTTCTGATCAGTGCTGCAGTTCTAATCTCCTACTAGGTGGCATAGCTGAGCTAACCAGTTAAGACATAAATACATAACTAAAAAAACAAATGGATGAGCAATGGAATGGAGATTTCTTATAGGGGTAGAGGAGGATGGATGGCAGGGAGGGCTTCAGATGAGGAGGAAAGAAGTTGAGTAAAGGAAGAGGGTGAGAGAGAAGGACAGGTGGAAATAGGAGTGCAGGAGGAGAGATGGTGTGTGTGCATGCACGTGTGTTTGTGCTCCTACACGTGTGTGTGTGTGAAGGGAGGCGTTTGGCCCAAGCGGGTGTGAGGTGAGTGCCTCACAGGGGTTGTCAGGTGTCCGGACGCATTTGGCCAGGCGGCGTTTCCTCTCCGTCATGCTGTCACGCCGCGTTAGGCCCCCGTCAGCCAACCAGGGCCCATAGCCACAAAGGACTGGCATGACCAACCACCCACCGCCACCCACCGCATGAGTCTCCAACCATAGCCGTGTCTTTCTTTCTCTCTCTTCATTTCTCTCATTCTTTCTTAAATCATTTTTCTTTCTTTCTCAAATTATTTATAGTTTTTATTTATTTTGGTCCTTCTCTCTCCCTCCCCATCTGTCCTTCTTTCTCCTTCTGTTAGTCGTTACATATTTCTCTCAATCTTTTAAAAAATCACTGTCTCTCCCAATTACTTCTCCCCACATTCTCACTTTATCCTGTCTTTCTTTCTTGACCTTCCACTTTCTCTCTCTGTCTCTGTCTCTCTCTCTGTCTCTCTCTCTCTCTGTCTCTCTGTCTCCCTTCTCCACTGAGAGAAAGTAGGGCACCCTAGGGCATGGGGGTGAGACTGTGACATCCACAGCCCTGGGTGCAAACTGACCCTCCACAGCCTTGGGTGCTAACTGGTCATTCACAGCAGCCAGAAGCAATGTGCTCAATGTGGAATCTATTAGGCTTATTTTTGTTTGTATCAAAGTTTAAATAAAAACTCTGTTGCACACAAGCTTTATTCTAATAATAATTGTCACAAATGTAGCTGTCCCATCCTGGGTATACATAGTATTGTATAATTCTTCCATTCCTGTATCAGTGAAAATAAGGGGTCAAGAGGTGCAATTGAAGCCATAGGCAATGGTGTACACATGAACAGACACACAAAGACATGGATCTCTTACTTCAAACGTCTTTGACCATCTGAACTTTTGACCAGCGCTATTCCCACAGGATTGCTGCTGTCCTTTCACAACAGGGTGACGGTTAGGTTAGGGGTTGAGAGTCCAATGTTAAGGTACAGGTTCACATGAAGTTCAAATGTTCTTCTCTCTTTCTTTTCCAGTCTCTCTTCCTTACCCCTCCTTTTACTATCGTTTACTAGGTGGGGTGGGGGGGGGGGGGGGGGCAGCAAGAGGTTAGTAGTTTTGAACCTCCGTATCTCCCGTCACCTGTGACACACACACACGCACACGCACACGCACACGCACACGCACACGCACACACACACACACACACTGGGTAGATTAGTGGTCGCTGTATACCTTTGGCAGGCAGGACTAACTGAAGCAGTAGGGCCAGGGGGGGAGAGGGGAGGGAGTTGACCCCACCCCCCACCCACAGAACTGTAAACTCTCCAGGCCACAGAAAGGGCAGCATTGTTGGTCCTGAGTGGAATAATAGATTTATGGCCCAGGGCCCAATTAGGTTGTAAAATGGAACTGTGGCTTTCAAAACACCATCTTCTTTGACCCTTCCTCTATCTCTGATACACACACACACAACCCACTGACCGCCGTAACCCCTCTTTCACCTTTTCAACTTTACCCATGATGCCTCTGGGTTGGAGCCAGGAAGTGTGCACCCCCTGCTGAGATAGAAGAGGGAGAGAAGGGGTGAGGTTTGGGTCAAAAGGTGAAGGGATGAGCATGGTCTGTTCAGCTGGGCTCAGTTTGCTAACAGTGAGGATGGACATCCAGAGAGCCATAGATGCCTTGTTGGCAAGGCTGGATAGCCAGGGTCAAAAGGATGAACGCTGGAGAGGCAGACTCTTTAAAAAGTTGCTCTCTTCACCTCCTTACCTATGATTATAGTTCAACTTGACATAAAAATGTGTAAGGAGATCTTTTGTGCAAATCTGTTGTTGTTGTCGATTTGATTTAAGTTCAAGTTAACTGCACAGATCTCAAGTTAGGTTTTGTCCCCTCTGACCTTTCCTTCTGAGAATTCTGAATTTAATTGTTTGTCTGTCAGTTGCTCTGCAGTATCAGACTGTTACAGCTACAGATAACAGCTCAAACTCTCTCCATCCATCTTGTCATCAAGAGTCAGTGTCTCTGTGGCTGATACAGCGACATGCGAAACTTCACAGTCCTGCATATCCTCCTCTGGACTGAAGATTCAAGCCGAACACGTATTTGGACAATGCACCATTTTAAATGTAATTTCTGATTGAGCCGACAGATTGTCACAAGAATTTTCAATCCCAATGATGTTAAATTAACTCAACACTCACTATAGCTTTGACCAATTCCTAGAGGTTGTAAGGCCCTGGTTAATAGAAGAATTTAGACAAAAGTCCCAGTCTGCAATAGATCAATACTTTATTCAGAGCGTACTCTGACTTCAAAATGAGAATACAATCTTTTTAACACACACACACACACACACACACACACACACACACACACACACACACACACACACACACACACACACACACACACACACACACACACACACACACACACACACACACACACACACACACACACACACACACACACACACACACACACACACACACACACACACACACACACACATCAGTAGAAACTCCATCTCTCCCCAGGTGGGCTGCATCCCTCCACAATACTAACACATTGTTTCTTATTATCTTCTGCAAGCCTAGCCACCTCCAACAGCCACACCCCTACCCAGGTTGGGGAGGCCTCTTTCCTATTATTGGTTTGAGTTATCACAAGTCGACAGTTCAGTTGGCCTTGAATGTCTCAACTATACCCAGCTCATATTGCAAAATAGTAACACAATGGCCTACTCACACATATTATTGAATTATGACTTTCATACAAGTATATGGTTTCAGGGTGGAATACTTTAGTCATTACTTTAAACATATAAATTCCTTTATCACAGATGCAGCGTTTACTGTGAATGTGGTCTCCGCAAACATGGGAACATAGCCATCAAAACATGCATTGCAGACAGATTGAATCCCCGCCTTAGTTCGCCCACAATAACAGTCCACAACACTAACATAAACAGGCCACAGCATCAGCACTAAACAAGGGGAGAACAGGAGGAGAGGCCGGAGAGGCAGTCGGCAGCAGCATTCTTATTGATGAGGAGTGGTGAAACACTGCTACTGTGAATGAACCCCCTGAGTAATGATTTATGAACCCATGCTGCGAATTGGAATCAATATCTGATGGGTGTAAGTGAGTTCAGAAATTTGGGCAGCGAAAGGCCAAGAAGAGGAATGAAGGAAGGGAGAGAGGGGGAGAAGTAGGACTAAGCAGGGTGCGCCTCAGTAGTCTAAATTGGCTTCCTCTCCTTGTTTTATCTTCTTCATATGCACTAATCTGAAAACACAAGGCTTGGTTAAAGCAGAATAGAGGATAACTACAATAACCCATACTGTCACCTTTACAGGTATCTACTGGAGTATCAGTGCAGACTGCAGATTGAGGAAAGGAGACGAGGGTAGAGCCATTTTTTTTTACTATTGAGACGCACCACTAGGGATCTTCCTCAATACTTATTTTCTCTTTCTTGTATTGGAGGAGAAGATCTGAGTTCCTCTTCTTGGATTGGAACCTCTCCTCCAATGTGTTTTGAGAAGGAGATGAGACAGGACAAGAGATGTGGAGATGAGGAATCGAGGAAAGGCGAATTGAGAAGGAGATAAGGATGAACAAAAGAAGGTGCTGTAGTAATGTAGCCATTTTGACCCCAATCTCTCTTGCTTACACGCAGAAAGAAACACACACGTCACCCCCTTCTGTTAAATACATTATTTGTGTCCCCTCTCTTCCACACACTGTATGCCGAGGCCCATAAACACAACAACATGCTTCTCCATCCCAAAGGCTCCCCTATAATCTTAGGCAGCCTGTCTGTCTGCTTCCAACTCCATTCCCCTCAGTTTCCATGGAGACAGGGCTCTGCCAGCCAATTCCAATAGCCCCCTTGAGCCGCTGTGACCAATGGGATTAGGGTATGATACGGCAGTAAATCTGGGGGGTGGGCAAGGCTGGGTTGCACCAGGCTGTCGTGAGGGTTGATAGTGTTTTTTTGTGTAGTGGTGCAGGCCCTATGGGGTATGTGTGTGTGGGGAGCACAGGGCAACGGATGGGTTTGGGGCAGGGCTGTGTGTTTTGGGGGAATACTTGGTGACTCTTTGGTTTAGAAGCATAGTCGTATGGCAAAGCCATGATGGTTCCCTCTTACATGCTAGACCCTTCTTCTTGGCTACTAGTTGCACTGTTAATACCATGGGTGGGCATATAATAATAGTAATAATAATATGGTTAATGTAATGCGCTTAAATGCTTAACACACTCACATTCAGAAACCTAGTTACAAAATCCTTGTGAACACTTTTTATTTGAATGCTATTATTGCAGATTCAACTCTGATCTCACAGCACATAAACACGTTATCTCTCGACCATGGCTCTGCACTGAAAAACATAATCAATATACTGTACATTGCTACACTACCTTCCATTTTGAAAAGAGAAACTTAGAGAGGGTTACAGAATGGTTCACTTTAAGTCTTACTCTTATGAAACCACACAGTTGATCGCCATTGTGTGACTGGCTTCTATTGTCTTCTTTATGTCTTAGGGTGTGTGCTAGATGGCACCCTGATCCTATTCACTATAGTGTAGTGCACTAAATAGGGAATAGGGTGCTATTTGGGAAGTAACCGTATTGTCCATCTGCCCTCGGCTTGGAGCTAACCAACTGGAAAGAATACCCCTCACAGGCCATGGTTGTGCGTAATAAACCAAAATAGTTGACACTGGATTGAAGGGAATATTTCAGTACTGTACAGCTCAGTGCGAAGAGGGAACAGTGTTGCACTGAACTACCACTTTCTCTCTCATGGATTTTAGTACACACATATCAGTACACACAGAGACACCTCGACACGCACACTCTCTCTACCCCCCCACCCTTTCAATTCAATTCAAGTGGCTTTATTGGCATGGGAAACATATGTTAACATTGCCAAAGCAAGTGAAGTAGATAATATACAGAAGTGAAATAAACAATACAAATTAACAGTAAACATTACACTCACAGAAGTTCCAAATGAATAGAGACGTTTCAAATGTCATATTATGGCTATGTACAGTGTTGTAACGATGTGTAAATAGTTAAAGTACAAAAGGGACAATAAATTAACATAAATATGGGTTGTATTTACAATGATGTTTGATCTTCACTGATTGCCCTTTTCTTGTGGCAACAGGTCACAAATCTTGCTGCTGTGATGGCACACTGGTATTTCACCCAGTAGATATGGGAGTTTATCAAAATCGGCCTTGTTTTCAAATTCTTTGTGGATCTGTGTAATCTGAGGGAAATATGTGCCACTAATAGTGGGCAGGAGGTTAGGAAGTGCAGCTCAGTTTCCACCTCATTTTGTGGGCAGTGTGCACATAGCCTGTCTTCTCTTGAGAGCCAGGTATGCCTACGGCGGCCTTTCTCAATAGCAAGGTTATGCTCACTGAGTCTGTACATAGTCAACGCTTTCCTTAAGTTTGGGTCAGTCACACTGGTCAGGTATTCTGCCACTGTGTAGTCTCTGTTTAGGGCCAAATATTTTGATGATCATCATCATTTGATGACGGTCGCCTCGCTTTGCGTTCTTAGGAAACTATGCAGTTTTTTAATGTATTATTTCTTACATTGTTACCCAGGAAATATGAAGTATTTTTACATACAGCCAGGAAGAACTATTGGATATAAGAGCAACGTCAACTTACCAACATTACGACCAGGAATACGACTTTCCTGAAGCAGATCCTCTCTCCGGACCACCACCTAACACAATGGATCTAATCCCAGCAGCTGACCGAAAAAAACAACGGCGACGCAGAAGGGGCAGACGAAGCTGGCTTCTGGTCAGGCTTTGCAAACGGGCACATCGCTCTCCACTCCCGAGTATACTACTCGCCAATGTCCAGTCTCTTGACAACAAGGTAGATTAAATTCGAGCAAGGGTTGCCTTTCAGAGATACGGGAACATGGCTCTCTCGGTATATAATGTTGGAATTGGTTCTGCCACCGGGCTTCTCCATGCATTGCACCGACAGAGAAAACACCTCTCTGGGAAGAGGAAGGGTGGGGGTATGCTTTACACCAATAATTGTTAATCATAACAATGTACAGGAACTCAAGTCCTTCTGCTCACCCAACCTAGAATTCCTTAAAATCAAATGTCGGCCATTCTACCTACCAAGAGTATTCTCGTCCCCCCCCCCCCCAACCCCCAAGCGAACACCAAGACGGCCTCCAAGGAACTTCACTTGACTCTATGTAAACTGGAAATTAGATGAATGATGAAATATATCCGGAGGCTGCTTTACTGTAGCTGGGGATTGTAACAAAGCAAATTTGAGATTAATGTTACCTACATTTTATCAGCATATTGACTGCACGACACATAGGGCTAATGCTCTCGACCTGCTACTCTCACTTCCACCATGCATACAAAGCCTCCCCCGCCCTCCCTTCGGCAAATCTGACCACGACACCATCTTGCTAGTCCCGGTTTATAAGCAGAAACTCAAACAGGATGTACCAGTGACGAGAACCATTCAATGCTGGTCTGACTAATCGGAAGCCACGCCCCAAGATTGTTGTGATTACGTGGACTGGAATATGTTCCGATCAGCCTCGGGACAACGTTGAACTATACGCTGACTCTGTGAGTGCGTTTATATAAATAAGTGCATTGGAGAATGTCGTACCCACTGTGACTATTAAAACCTACTCTAACCAGAAATCGTGGATGGATGGTGGCATTCACGTAAAACTGAAAGCGCATTTTATACCACTTAAATCCACCGCATTTAACCATGGAATGAGGTCTGGGAATATGACTAATATAAACAGTGTAGTTATTCCCTCCGCAAGGCAATCAAACAAGCGAAATGCCGGTACAGGGTCAAGGTGGAGTCGCAATTCAATGGCTTAGACATGAGATGTATGTGGCAGGGTCTACTGGAAATCACAGACAACGAAAACAAAACAGCCACGTCATGGATACCGACGTCACACTTCCAGACAAACTAAACACCACTTTGAGGATAATGCAGTGTCACCGTCGCGGATCGCTAACTAAGACTCCGCCCCCTTCTCCTTCTCAGTGGCTGACATGAGTAAAACATTTAAACTTGTTAACCCTCGCCAGGCAGCTGGCCCAGACAGCATCCCTAGCCACGTCCTCAGAGCATGCGCAGACCCGCTGGCTGGTGTGTTTACAGACATTTAATCGCTCCCTATCCCACTCTGCTGTCCCCACATGCTTCAAGATGCAAAAGATAACTGAACTAAATGACTACTGCCCTGTAGCACTCACTTCTGTCGTCATGAAGTGCTTTGAGAGGCTAGTCAAGGATCATATCTCCGCCAACTTACCGGCCACCCTAGACCCACTTCAGTTGCATACCGCCCCAACAGCTCCACAAATGACGCAATCACCATCACACTGCACACTGCCCTATCCCATCTGGACAAAAAAAAATACCCATGTAAGAGTGCTGTTCATTGACTACAGCTCAGCATTCAACATTATAGTACCCTCCAAGCTCATCAAGTTGGAGGCCCTGGGTCTCAACCCCTCCCTTTGCGACTGGGTCCTGGACTTTCTGACGGGCCGCCTCCCAGGTAGTGAAGGTAGGAAATATCTCTACTTCGTTAACCCTTAACACTGGGGCCCCACAACGGTGTGTGCTCAGCCCTTTCCTGGACTCTCTGTTCTCCCACAACTGCGTGGTCATGCACACCTCCAACTCAATCATCAAGTTTGCAGACGACACAACCGTAGTGGGCTTGATCACCAACAACGACGAGACAGCCTACAGGGAGGAGGTGAGGACATTCAGAGTGTGGTGTCAGGAAAACAATCTCTCACTCAACGTCAATAAAACAAAGGAGATAATCGTGGACTTCAGGAAACAGCAGAGGGAGCACCCTCCTACCTACATCGAAGGGACCGGAGTAAAGTTAAGTTCCGAGCAAAGGGCCTATTCAACCTCAGGAGGCTGAAGAAATTTGGCCTGTCACCTAAAATACTCACAAACTTTTAAAGATGCACAATCGAGTGCATCCTGTTGGGCTGTATCACAACCTGGTACGGCAACTGAACCGCCCTCAACCTCAAGGCTCTCCAGAGGGTGGTGCAGTCTGCACAACGCATCACTGGGGGCAAACTACCTGCCCTCCATGACACATACAGCACCCAATGTCACAGGAAGGCCAAAAAGATAATCAAGGACCACAACCACCAGAGCCACTGCCGGTTCACTGCACTATCATCCAGGAAGTGAGGTTAGTACAGGTGCATCAAAGCTGGGACCGAGAGATTGATAGAGCGCTTCTATCTCAAGGCCATCAGACTGTTAAACAGCCATCGCTAACTCAGAGAGGCTGCTGCCTACGCTGAGTCCCAATCACTGGACACTTTAATAAATGGTTCACTAGTCACTTTTAACAATGTCACTTTAATTGATGCCACTTTGATCATGTTTACATGTCTTACATTACTCATATCACATGTACAGTTGAAGTCAGAAGTTTACATACACTTAGGTTGGAGTCATTAACTTGTTTTTCAACCACTCCACCAATTTCTTGTTAACAAACTATAGTTTTGGTAAGTCAGTTAGGACATCTACTTTGTGCATGACACAAGTCATTTTTACAACAGTTGTTTACAGACATAGTGAATTATAAGTAAAATAATCTATCACAATTCTAGTGGATCAGAAGTTTACATACACTAAACTGACTGTGCCTTTAAACAGCTTGGAAAATTCCAGAAAATTGTCATGGTTTTAGAGGCTTCTGATAGGCTAATTGACATAATTTGAGTCAATTGGAGGTGTACCCGTGGATGTATTTCAAAGCCTACTTTCAAACTCAGTGCTTCTTTGCTTGACATCATGGAAAAATCTAAAGAAATCAGCCAAGACCTCAGAAAAGAAATTGTAGACCTCCACAAGTCTGGTTCATCCTTGGGAGCAGTTTCCAAATGCCTGAAGGTACCATGTTCATCTGTACAAACAATAGTACGCAAGTATAAACACCATGGGACCACGCAGCCTTCATAGCGCTCAGGAAGGAGATGCGTTCTGTCTTGTAGAGATGAACGTACTTTGGTGTGAAAAGTGCAAATCAATCCCAGAACAACAGTAAAGGACCTTGTGAAGAGGATGGAGGAAACGGGTACAAAAGTGTCTATATCCACAGTAAAAATGAGTCCTATATCGACATAACCTGAATGATCACTCAGCACGGCTCCAAACCGCCATAAAACAGCCAGAATACGGTTTGTAACTGCACATGGGGATGAAGATTGTACTTTTTGGAGAAATGTCCTCTGGTCTGATTAAACAGAAATAGAACTGTTTGGCCATAATGACCATCGTTATCTTTGGAGGAAAAAGGGGGAGGCTTGCAAGCCGAAGAACACCATCCCAACCGTGAGGCATGGGGTGGCAGCATCATGTTGTGGGGGTGCTTTGCTGCAGGAGGGACTGGTGCACTTAACAAAATAGATGGCACGATGAGGTAGGAAAATTCTGAGGATATATTGAAGCAACATCTCAAGACATCAGTCAGGAAGTTGAAGCTTGGTCACAAAAGGGTCTTCCAAATGGACAATGACCCCAAGAATACTTCCAAAGTTGTGGCAAAATGGCTTAAGGACAACAAAGTCAAGATATTGGAGTGGCCATCACAAAGCCCTGACCTCAATTCTATAGAAAATGTGTAGGCAGAACTGAAAAAGCGTGTGCGAGCAAGGAGGCCTACAAACCTGACTCAGTTACATCAGCACTGTCAGGAGGAATGGGCCAAAATTCACCCAACTTATTGTGGGAAGCTTATGGAAGGCTACCCAAAACTTTTGACCCAAGTTAAACAATTTAAACGCAATGCTACCAAATACTAATTGAGTGTATGTAAACTTCAGGAATTGTGGAAAACGGAGTTTAAATGTATTTGTCTAAGGTGTATGTAAACTTCTGACTTCAACTCTATATACTGTATTTTATACCATCTACTGCATCATGCCTATACCGCTCGGCCATCGCTCATCCGTATTCTTATATGTACATATTCTCATTCACCCCATTAGATTTGTGTGTGTTAGGTAGCTGTTGGGGAATTGTTAGATCACTTGTTAGATATTAATGCACTGTTGGAACTAGAAGCACAAGCATTTAATTTCACTACATTCGTGTTAACATCTGCTAACCATGTGTTTGTGACCAATAAGATTTGATTTGAATAGCATTCTAGTTTGCGCTGTTCTTTTGTGAATTCTTTCCAATGTTGCCAAGTAATTATCTTTTTGTTTTCTCATGATTCGGTTGGGTCTAATTGTGTTGCTGTCCCGGGGGTCTGTTTGTGTCTGTGAACAGAGTCCCAGGACCAGCTTGCTTAGGGGACTCTTCTCCATATTCATCTCTCTTTTGGTTGATGGTTTTGTTATGGAAGAGCTTTCTTTTAGGTGGTTGTATAATTTAACGTCTCTTTTCTGGATTTTGATCATTTGCGGGTATCGGCCTAATTCTGCTCCTCACGCATTATTTGGTGTTTTACATTGTACACAGAGGATATTTTTTTGCAGAATTCTGCATGCTGAGCCTCAATTTGGTGTTTGTCCCATTTTGTGAATTATTGGTTGGTGAGCAGACCCCAGACCTCAGAAATATAAAGGGCAATGGGTTCTTTAACTGATTCAAGTATTTTTTATCCAGATCCTAATTGGTGTGTCCTAACACTGATTGCTGATCCTAACATTTTATGTTCCTTTTGATGGCATAGAGGGCCCTTATTGCCTTGTCTCTCAGATCGTTTACAGCTTTGTGGAAGTTACCTGTGGCGCTGATGTTTAGGCCAAGGAATGTATTGTTTTTTGTGTGCTCTAGGCCAAAGGTGTCTAGAAGAAATTTGTATTTGTGGTCCTGGCGACTGGACCTTTTTTGGAAACCATTATTTTGGTCTTACTGAGATTTACTGTCAGGGCCCAGGTCTGACAGAAACAGTGCAGAAGATCTAGGTGCTGTTGTAGGCCCTCTTTGGTTGGTGACAGAAACACCAGATCATCAGCAAACAGTAGACATTTGACTTCAGATTCTAGTAGGGTGAGGCCGGGTGCTGCAGACTGTTCTAGTGCCCTCACCAATTCGTTGATATATATGTTGAAGAGGGTGGGTGCAGCTTAAGTTGCATCCCTGTCTCACCCCCACGGCCCTTTGGGAAGAAATTTGTGTTTTTTTGCCAATTTTAACCGCACGCACACTTGTTGTTTGTGTACATGGATTTTATAATGTTGTCAATTTGTATAGCAGATCAACAAAGCATGAGAAGACTTTGCCTTTGTTTTGGTTTGTTTGTCAATTAGGGTGTGCAGTGTGAATACGTGGTCTGTCGTATGATAATTAGGTAATAGCCAATTTGATATTTGCTCAGTACATTGTTTTCACTGAGGAAATGTACGAGTCTGCCTTTTCCTAGCTCTCTCTACCCCTCTCGTTCTCTCTCTACCCCCCACCCTCTCTCTAACCCCCCTCTCTACGCCTCTCTCTCTCTAGTGTGCACACATACACAACCACAGAGAAGTCGGCAGTGTGATGTAATCGTTAGACTGGGGCTATATGACTTCAGTGCTGTCTGACATGTTTTGTTCAAATTAAAATGCTTCACTTTTATATAACCAACGAGTCATCCTATAACCCACATAACGAAAGGCACAAATGCGACAAAAGGAGAAATGGGGCCTGTGTAGTGAGTCGTATAGAGCCATGCTCAGTGATGCTTATGCCTTCATTGCCTTGTGGAATGAACAATGTGTCATGGCCCAAAGGAGTGACTGTGCTTTGCGTACAGTGTGGCTTGGAGTGTGGTTCAATGGAAATGTCACTTTCAGAGTTGGACCAGAAGACCTTAAAGGTTGAGGTACAGTATGTCTCAGAGACCGGACAGTTTGGGTCAGAGTGTTAATGAGTGTGATCAGATGTAAGATCTGGTAAGAAGTTGTCATTCCTGTTAAGGAGTTTCTTTATAACAAAGCACATACAAACATGCACCAACACATGCATGTTGACCACGTTAACTAAACCACGCATGTTGACCACGTTAACTAAACCACGCATGTTGACCACGTTAACTAAACCACGCATGTTGACCACGTTAACTAAACCACGCATGTTGACCACGTTAACTAAACCACGCACGTTGACCACGCTAACTAAACCACGCATGCTGACCATGTTAACTAAACCACGCACGTTGACCACGTTAACTAAACCACGCAGGCTGACCACGTTAACTAAACCACGCAGGCTGACCACGTTAACTAAACCACGCAGGCTGACCACGTTAACTAAACCACGCAGGCTGACCACGTTAACTAAACCACCCACGCTGACCACGTTAACTAAACCACGCACGCTGACCACGTTAACTAAACCACGCACGCTAACCACGTTAACTAAACCACGCACGCTGACCACGTTAACTAAACCACGCCCGCTGACCACGTTAACTAAACCACGCCCGCTGACCACGTTAACTAAACCACGCCCGCTGACCACGTTAACTAAACCACTCACGCTGACCACACACAATAAAATGGAATTTCAGTCAGATTCACCAGACTGATCACAAAAATAGATGGGGATTTCGGACATTTGGAAAAATACCCTAGAAAGTTGATATATCTTTCTCAACACTCGCAATCATTTTATTCGTATTTTTATCAGCTGCACTTCCACAGTTCACAAAACTCTAGCAAGCCGCGAGAATACTTGAGTCTTGATGGTAATAGCACATCGTTTTCTAAATCATTTTGCATGTTGTTGTTTTTAATAACCCAAACCATAACCTAACCTTAACCATTTGGAATGAATACCTAAACTATTAACCATTTGGAATGAATATCTAAACTATTAACCATTTGGAATGAATATCTAAACTATTAACCATTTCTGTCTTAACCCTATAAACCCCTGGAATTAACCCTGTAACCCCCTATAATTAACTCTGTAACCACGCAGAATAAATGTGTAAAAAGAATACGTTGAATTTGAAGGGAGACGATAAGATCTTGTTGTATTCACCCCCCCCCTCTCCTCCTAGTGTGAGAGGTTGCAGTCAAAGTGGTGTTCCTTTTTGCCTGTATTGTTAAATGTGGCCTCAGGGAGGCAGTGTGGGATGGTATGTGTTGTGGAAGCAAGCCCACTGCCTGTCTACAGAAGGACCAATCCTCGGGGGTCTTGTCAGATGTCTCTCTCCTCTCTCTGGCTCTGGCTCTGTTTTTAAAAAACGAAGAATTTAAACAAATGTTTTGCATAAGACATTTTGTCTCAATGAGACTTAACCTACATGAAGAAAAGTTCAACTGTGACGACGATAACAGCAGCACATCAGGGTATTCTTTATACACGTTCTTCTTTCTGGACACTTTTCACTCCAAATTCGCTACAGCCCAGCAATGTCTGAGCGTCTCCAGCTTCTCTGTTTGGTTCCTGTCCTCTTTGCTGTTGTCGGATGTCAGATTGTTTGTGTGTGCACGGTTTCTATCGTTGACTGATCATGTGAGAAGGTTTGTGTAGACTGTATATCTGAATTAGTGTGCTTGAGTTTTTGGTTGTTACATAGTGTGGGTGTGTGTGCATTTGTGTATGTGTCCAATCGACCGTCCTCTGGCTTCCCATCATGCCGTGTGACTCACTGTGTAAGTGGGGCTGTGACAATGTGTATATGACTCACTGTGGCTGTGACAATGTGTATGTGACTCACTGTGAATGGCCTGGGACTAGGCTGTGGGTGTCTCCACCACTCCTCTCCCCTTCCCTCCACATCACTCAGCCATGCCAAGCCCAGAGGTCCAAACAATCCCATAATGACCTTCTTCTGTTCTTCACTGAACCCTAACCCCCCCTCCCCCGGGAGAGGAAGGCTTACACAGCGTCCCCAGCAGCAATTATGTCGTTAACCACACTGTATGGCCACACTGTAAGTTTATATTTTAGAAGCAATATTGTATATTTACCTAAAATGTACTTCTAGTGAGGAAATAATAAGTTATTGAAATAAAATAATATCGTGCGAACTGGTCTTGTTTACTCCCAGGACTGCTGTATTGTAACTATATGAAGCAATGAAAGATGTCGGAAGAAGTCTTACTGGCTGACTGATGAATCTCAGTAGAAGTCTTACTGGCTGACTGATGTATCTCAGTAGAAGTCTTACTGGCTGACTGATGAATCTCAGTAGAAGTCTTACTGGCTGACTGATGTATCTCAGTAGAAGTCTTACTGGCTGATTGATGTATCTCAGTAGAAGTCTTACTGGCTGACTGATGTATCTCAGTAGAAATCTTACTGGCTGACTGATGTATCTCAGGAGAAGTCTTACTGGCTGACTGATGAATCTCAGTAGAAGTCTTACTGGCTGACTGATGTATCTCAGTAGAAGTCTTACTGGCTGATTGATGTATCTCAGTAGAAGTCTTACTGGCTGACTGATCTATCTCAGTAGAAATCTTACTGGCTGACTGATGTAGAAATCTCTGATGGAGAAGTCTTACTGGCTGACTGATGAATCTCAGTAGAAGTCTTACTGGCTGACTGATGTATCTCAGTAGAAGTCTTACTGGCTGACTGATGTATCTCAGTAGAAGTCTTACTGGCTGACTGATGTATCTCAGTAGAAGTCTTACTGGCTGACTGATGTATCTCAGTAGAAGTCTTACTGGCTGACTGATGTATCTCAGTAGAAGTCTTACTGGCTGACTGATGTATCTCAGTAGAAGTCTTACTGGCTGACTGATGTATCTCAGTAGAAGTCTTCCTGGCTGACTGATGTATCTCAGTAGAAGTATTCCTGGCTGAATGATGTATCTCAGTAGAAGTCTTCCTGGCTGACTGATGTATCTCAGTAGAAGTCTTCCTGGCTGACTGATGTATCTCAGTAGAAGTCTTACTGGCTGACTGATGAGTAGAAGTCTTCCTGGCTGACTGATCAGTAGAAGTCTTATCTCTGATGTAGTAGAAGTATTCCTGGCTGACTGATGTATCTCAGTAGAAGTCTTCCTGGCTGACTTTCTGTCATTTCAGATGAACATACAAACTGACTGCGGCTACATCACCGATTAGCGGAACAGCTATTGTGTATCATGTCCATGTTGAATCATATAATAATATAACTGCAATGCTATATTCTTACTGGGGTTGGGGTCAATTCCATTTCACTTTACTTTCTGAATAAATTTAAATGGACCCCAACCCTGATACCAACACAATTTTGTTCAGTATTTTTCCAACTTTCCCCTCTGAAAGACACAGTTATGTTCCTACCATGGTCTGAGGGAAGCAAAAGCCATTCTTTCACAGGAAGTCATCGTGTACAGCAACAATGCTTGTCCCCAACATCAAGATTAGGCCCCGAATATTAATGCGCCCCCTCTCCGTTATCTCAAAATAACATCTTATTTCTCATTAAAACTTCTGTGGCCAGCACATTTTGTCTTCCCCACTGGCGGGAATATGAGGGCAAGTATTGAAGTATGGTCTTATCTGTTTTTGTAATTTACAGATGAAAAGACCAGACAATCCTTCCATTACTGATGAGACATGGCTAGAATAAGCAGAGACACGGGTAGAATGAACCAATAAGGCCCGAGGGGGGTGTGGTATATGGCCTATATACCATGGCTAAGGGCTGTTCTTAGGCACGATGCAATATGCCACATACCCCTTAGGTGCCTTATTGCTATTATAAACTGATTACCAATGTAATTAGAGAAGTAAAAATAAATGTTTTGTCATACGCGTGGTATACGGTCTGATATACTACAGCTGTCAGACAATCTGTATTCAGAGCTCGAACCATCCAGTTTATTATATTAAACAGTTGTCTGCATAGCTGTGATGTTGCACAGCCTACAATGGGCTAGCTATCACAGCCAAGAACACTGGGATTTGTGTTGCTCTTGTAGTGGGCTTTCATGTCAGTTTTGGACTAACCCTAGAGCCTCATTCAATCAAAATCATATAATTTGGGTTTAAAGACCCTCAACATTTTGTTTTGTGAGTTTTTGTTGGGTTTATGTCATGTTTGCGTTAATTGCTATACTTGTTGAGTTTAGAGAATATGAACACTAGTATAATTCATATCCAAAGGAGTGTCACTATGAAAAGAGGGTCATTTTTGTGTTGGCCAATTTATATTGAATTTTGAGCTCCAAGAACCACAGTATTCCTGTCTATTTGTGAGGAACTCAAATTCTTTCTGTTTCTACTTTGTAGAGTGTATGCTCTGGGCTGAAGTTTTGGGACGGTGCCCATTTGGGGCATTCCCAACCGGTGATACCTCTTCTTGCTCTCTTCTCCGATGACACTGTGCTCCTCTCGATGATGTCAGGCCCTGTGACAACTGCCCCATTGTGCGCGCCCTGCCGTCTGTAATGCATGTCACAGGCCTGTAGGTGCACTCGCCGCCAAGAGAATGCACGGGAACACTCGTCCTCTGTCTGTATTTCTTTCTTTCTCTTTCTTTCTCTCTTTCTTTCTCTCTTTCTTTCTTTCTTTCTTTCTTTCTTTCTTTCTTTCTTTCTTTCTTTCTTTCTTTCTTTCTTTCTTTCTTTCTTTCTTTCTTTCTTTCTTTCTTTCTTTCTTTCTTTCTTTCTTTCTTTCTTTCTTTCTCTCTCTCTCTCTCTCTCTCTCTCTCTCTCTCTCTCTCTCTCTCTCTCTCTCTCTCTCTCTCTCTCTCTCTCTCTCTCTCTCTCTCTCTCTCTCTCTCTCTCTCTCTTTCTCTTTCTCTTTCTCTTTCTCTCTCTCTCTCTTCTCTTTCTCTCTTCTCTCTCTCTTCTCTCTTCTTTCTTTCTTCTCTTTCTTTCTTTCTCTCTTCTCTTTCTTTCTTTCTCTCTTTCTTTCTTTCTTTCTCTTTCTTTCTTTCTTTCTTTCTTTCTTTCTTTCTTTCTTTCTGTCTTCTTTCTTTCTCTTTCTGTCTCTCTCTTTCTTTCTCTGTTCTGTCTTTCTTTCTTTCTTTCTCTTCTTTCTTTCTCTTCTTTTTCTTTCTTTCTCTGTCTCTCTCTTTCTTTCTTTCTCTGTCTCTTCTTTCTTCTTTCTTTCTTTCTTTCTCTTCTCTTTCTGTCTCTTCTCTGTCTCTTCTTTCTTTCTGTCTCTGTCTCTGTCTCTGTCTCTGTCTCTGTCTCTGTCTCTGTCTCTCTCTCTCTCTTTCTCTTTCTTTCTCTTTCTCTCTCTCTCTCTCTCTCTCTCTCTCTCTTTTGAGACACATTCACTGCTGTGTCCGTGTGGTCAGGACAGTAGTGAGGCCTGCATGTGCTTGCAAGAGTTGTATAATGCAGATATTATATACAGTGCATTCGGAAATTATTCAGACCTCTTCACTTTTTCCACATTTTGTTACATTACAGTCTTATCCTAAAATGGATTTAAAAAATTGTTTCCCTCAATCTACTCACTATACCCTATATTTACAATACAAAAACAGTCCAAAAAAAGAATAATTTAAAACACCATGCTTCACTGTAGGGATGGTGCTAGGTTTCCTCCAGACGTGACATTCAGTCCAAATGCAAAGCGTCACATCATTCAGATGTTTCTCATGGTCTGAGAATCCTTTTGGTGCCTTTTGGCAAACTCCAAACAGGCTGTCATGTCCGTTTTACTCAGGAGTGGCTGATTGGTGGTGTGCTGCAGAGATGGTTGTCCTTCTGGAAACCGGATGCACCTGAGCTCAAAGTCTCATAACAAATGGTCTGAATACTTGTGCAAAAAATTCAAAAAAAGTTTTCGCTTTGTAATTATGGGGTATTGTGTGTAGATTGATGAGGACGTTTAAAAAATAAACAATTAGAATAAGGTTGTAAAACAAAATGTGGAAAAAGGGAAGGGGTCTGAATCCGTCCTGAATGCACTGTGTATAATATATATATCCACCGACTCAGAAGCCCCAACACAATAAACCAGTGGAGGCATGTTGTAGATTAGGGAGTCGGGAACAGGGTGTCCAAAGCTCAGGCCAACGAAAACATCACAAGACACAAATAAAGTCAAATAAAATAAATATTTTATTTATTCTAAATCGACCCATCCAATGCCTTGTTTTAGTGAGATTACATAGAATAGAGCTAAACTAAAGCTATTAAGACATTGTTAATAAACTGACAGTCTCCTGGATGCCCGATTTCTCCGATACCTTTGGCAATTGTGTGTCCCTTTTTCGCCAGTAAAGCAATTGACTTCATTCAGATGCATTTTACAGTGTAACACAGTGTGTTGAAGAATTTCTTCTCTTATTCCTCCCATATTCCCATATGCCGCCTTCATTCACCACGCATAAATCAGGAAGTGTGTGTGTGTGTATGTACTAATCCTATCCATATGGCTCTAAGCTCTGTACTCTACTATAAAGGAACCAGGTCTTAGTGTCCCGAGAAGGCCTGCTGACCCACACATGTACCGCCCACAGCTACTGTAGACAGCTCTGGAGTAAGGGGGGGAAGTTAGGTGTTTGTGTGTGGGACATGAGAGAATAATGTTATGCTGCCTGCCATCCAAATGTCTGTGGGAGTTTGCGTCTGGGAGGGTGGGGAATCTGCATTCTCTTGTTGGATAGAGTGGATCACAGAAGATAGCCAGACTCTATAGCTGCCATCTGTGAGGGTGAGGAAGGGTAACAGAATCTTGGGATTTATTTTAATTAGATTCTTGAATGGATGTAACTAGCCACCTTTAGCGAGGCTTATATCTGCCCAAAAAGAACAAGAGAAAACAGCATAACCAATGAAAATAGGTCTTTGTCTTTTCTTTTTTTTGACGATCCCCACCCCCCCCTGTAAATGAATCCAGATAAGAAAGAGGGGTGTGAGTTTGTGTGAAGCTGAGAAGCAGCTGGATGCTTTATATAGCTTGAATTAAAGAGGTACTGGGGAACCGGTGGGTGTGTGTACAGTGTGTGTGTCTACAGAAGTGTGTGTCGCTACCATGTGTGTACAGTGTGTGAGTACAGCTTGTGTATGTGTGTTACTTGGGCCCATAGGGGCCTGCTTTCCATTTAAGGGCTCCCAGACATCACTGCTGCTGCTTTCCACTGGAAATATTTTGATATTTTAAAGACTAAAGAAAATGTGCATGCGGTCGTGGCTACACTGGAAAAATTTCCATGTGTTTAAAAAATTCCCAGTGTGGTTGCAATTTAGAATGAAGCAATTACTGCGGAGATTAGCTCCACATGGCTCTTGCACTACTAACACCGGTTAACAGGGGCAGAAATGAGCTAGCATGCAGACGCAGAGATTGACGTCATGTCAAAGTGGACTCGTTTAGGGTTAGAAGACTGACCGGCAAAGACCAATGAAAGTCGCTGGAGGGGATGCTCGATTCAGTTCTGCTGCAGTAGTCATGTATCAAATATTGGTCCATGATATTAATAATAATAATAAATAACGTAATATCACTGAAGGAAAAAAATTACAAATAAAATAATAATGAAAACAATCCAAAACACAGAACATATTGGTAGGAGACACCGAACACTTACTCAACTACATAGTAGTCATGCACCAACATTTTCAGAGAGGGTACTGATATTCAACATATTTCAATTAATGATGTGTGAAATAAATATTTGTTTTCTATCCTATAAATAGTTCAAATTGAGGGGGCATGACAGGTAATGACTCTGTGGAACTGAATGAGAGCGTGTTCGAGGGTTTCAGATTGATTGAGAAGGATGGCACACACCTGACAACCTGAAAGGCTCTTTGGTTGGAAGAAAGGGGTGGATTCTTGACGACTCCTTTGTTCCTGATTGGCTACGCGGTGAACCTACCCTCTTGATTCCACTTCATTGATTGGTAATCGAAGTGTTTGAACCGCAGTGTTCATTCATTGATCAGTGAGTTATATTCACATCAAACCCACCGACAGCAATGAATGTTTATCGCAGCCATCAGCTCATGAAAAGGAAAGGAGGAGGGGATCCAACTGGACAAAACCAGAGAGATGAGATAAATCCTCCTCTGTGTGTGTGTCACTGTGCGTCTGTGCATGTGTAACTTGAATGATAAAGTTTAGGTTAGTGTGTGTTTAAGATTCAAGTTTGTGTGTGTGTGCCTTGAAGATTCTCCGTGACCTCGGAATGTGTGTTCATCCGCCTGGACGAGAACAGTGACCCTCAGGGTACAGTCAACGGTCGATGGTTTCTGTCAGAGGCTCAAACTCACCGACAGCGTTGAATGTTCCCCGAGGGCACCTGAGGTTCCACTGACTCTCTCCACTTCACTCAGAACCTAGTCTGTGTATTTTGTTTACTCACGTTCCCAAGGGCTGGTCCTGGATCTGTTGTTGGGTCTCTATGGCATGTTTCACTTTACAGAACCTAAGAATAATCTTCTATCACAGGCGGTTGCTGTCACCTTAATTGGGGAGGAAGGGCTTGAGGGAATGGCTGGAGCAGAATGAGTGGAAAGGTATCAAATACATGGAAAACATGTTTGATGGCATTCTATTCGCTTCGTTCCAGCCATTATTATGAGCCTTCCTCCCCTCAGCAGCCTCCACTGTCCTGGATCTGTTGTTTGGTCTCTATGGCCTCTGTTTTACTGTATCACTTTGCTCAGGCTGCTTCTAGGGATGTAATAATTCAGCGATATGCTTCGGCCCCCTATTCAAATGTTTGAGATGTGACTGCATTGGTCCACAGACCCCAAACCGATCCAAATCTAGCATGCATCGGTCCAAAAACGAGTCGCTATACTAAAACGTATGGTTCCTGTATCGTATCGGAGCCCATGTACACTATATATACATCTTAAAATTAGTCGATTCAACTATTTCAGCCACACCCGTTGCTGTGTATAAAATCAAGCAAACAGCCATGCAATCTCCATAGACAAACATTGGCAGTAGAATGGCCTTACTGAAGAGCTCAGTGACTGTCAACATGTTACCATCATCGGATGTCACCTTTCCAACAAGTCCGTTCGTCAAATTTCTGCCCTGCTAGAGCTGCCCTGGTCAACTGTAAGTGCTGTTATTGTGAAGTGGAAACGTCTAACGGCTGAGCAACAATGGCCACACAAGCCCACAGAACGGGACCACCAAGTACTGAACAGTGTAGCATGTAAAAATCATCTGTCTTTGGTTGCAACACTTACTACCGAGTTCCAAACTGCCTCTGGAATCAACGTCAGCACAAGATCTGTTCGTCGGGAGCTTCATGAAATGGGTTTCCATGGCAGAGCAGCCGCACAAAAGTCTAAGATCACCATGAGCAAAACTCAGCGTCAGCTGGAGTTGTGTAGCCCGCCACTTTTTGGACTCTGGAGAAGTGGAAACGAGTTCTCTGGAGTGATGAATCACGCGTCACCATCTGGCAGTCCGATGGACAAATCTGGGTTTGGTGGAGGAGAATGCTACCTGCCTGAATGCACAGAACCAACTGTAATGTTTGGTGGAGGAGGAATAATGGTCTGGGGCTGTTTGTGATGGTTCGGACCCCTTGGATCCAGTGACTGGATCATACAATGACTTTCTAGACAATTTTGTGCTTCCAAATTTGTTACAAAAGTTTGGGGAAGGCCCTTTCCTGTTTCAGCATGACAATGCCCCCGTGCACAAAGCGAGGTCCATACAGAAATGGTTTTTTGAGATCGTTGTGGAAGAAATTGACTGGCTTGCACAGAGCTCTGACCTTAACCCCAACAAACACCTTTGGGATGAATTGGAAAGCCGACTGCGAGCCAGGCCTAATTCCCAACATCATTGCCCAACCTCATTAATGCTCTTGTGACTGAATGGAAGTAAGTCCTCACTGCAATGTTCCAGCATTTTGTGGATAGCCTTTCCAGCTGTTATAGCAGCAAAACAGGGACCAACTCCATACTAATGCCCTATGATTTTGGAATGAGATGTTCGGCAAGCAGTTGTCCACATAGTGTATCTAATCGTCTTAAAAGATACACATCCCTAGCTGCTCCTAGACCTGTTGTTGAGGCTATGTGGCGTCTTACTATTGTTTACAGGCTCTCTGACCAGTTATCCTGTTTCACCTAGGAAATATTACTGAGACCATTGTCACCTTGATGTTTGTGACTATGCGTGTGTGTTTAACACAGAACTCTGCTTTGAAGTCCAGCTTCAGGAGTTGTTCTTTCTCAGTGTCATGGCCGACCCACTGGCACATGCTGCCATGAAAACGTTCCTCTCACACCATACACACCACCAGCAGGGATCATCTAGAAAGAGACAGGGAAAGAGAGGGAAATGCATCAATGGAATGCTAATAACATTCTCACAATTACAGCCGACATTACAGTATAAACACACGCATACTCTCACACACCACACACACACACTTAAGTACAAATCCGCAGGCAAAGACTAAAATGTGATGTCATGGAAGATGCAATTGGGACGGGCTATACCTCACACTCTTTTTCTGAACATATCTTGCTCTTTCTCTCGCTCTCGTTAGGCAGTTAACCCACTGTTCCCCGGGAGCCAAAGACGGGGATGTCGATTTAAGGGAGCCCTCCGCACCTCTCTGATTCACAGCTTCCACTCGTTAGAACAGCAACCACGGCAGGAGACTAAGCTAGAGTACCGCCATTATGACACATTTCAGTTGAATGCATTCAGTTGTACAACTGAATAGGTATCCCCTTTCTCTCTCTCTCTCTACCTCTCTCTCTACCTTACAGACAATCTGTTTTCTGGCCCCTTCTCTGTCTGTAGACGGCTGCTCCACAGCTTCTACTCGTTAGAACAGCAACTACGGCAGGAGACGAAGCTAGAGTACCGCCATTATGACATCACAGACAGTGTCCTCAGAGTGCGAATATGTTTGTCTGTGGTTGTCGTAATCTTAGTAGTGTCTTCTCACACCTGTGCCCTGTTTATTTATATTATTGAACCTTTATTTAACTAGGCAAGTCAGTTAAGAACAAATCTTTATTTTACTATGAGGGCCGACCCTGGCCAAACCCTAACCCAGATGACGCTGGGCCAATTGTGCGCCGCCCTATGGGACTCCCAATCACGGCCGGTTGTGATACAGCCTGGAATCGAACCCGTATCTGTAGTGGCGCTTCTAGCAGTGGGATGCAGTGCCTTAGACCGCTGCGCCACATGGGAGCACAATTTATCCCTGATGTCACCAAACATAGGCTCTTTGCCCTCAATTAACCAAAATATGCCAACTTCCCTCAATGCACTTGTGCAGGCTAAAACTCTCCCAGTGTAGGCTGACGAGCCTTGCCAATAGTACAGCATATGGGGGTCAGATCGTTAAAGGAATCTTAGATAATTCAAGCTCTACATTATTGACCGAATACCTTCCCCTTTAGACCCTTAATGTTGTGACTGGACAACTGACAACGGCACAGAGCTAAATATATCTCAGGCCCAGGGGTGGGCGGTCTGCTGCTCTGGTCCTGCCGTACCACCATCACCACCACACTTGTTTACAGTCCACACTGCAAAACTGTGCTCTCTCCATCTTTCTCTGGCTTTCTCTGCTGAAAAGAGTCAGCGGCATCCAACCAACAATGATACACTAGCATGCTGTGATGGGAACAATCTTAGTCATGTGGCAGCAATCCCTGAGGACCTATGTAGAGTATTAGGAACCCTAATGACTAGAAATAATCTTGGGTGGGTGCGTGTATTCTTTTGACAGATACACATACATTAGGTTACTTTCTTATGATCAATATACAGTGGGGCAAAAAGGTATTTAGTCAGCCACCAATTGTGCAAATTCTCCCACTTAAAAAGATGAGAGAGGCCTGTAATTTTCATCATAGATAAACTTCAACTATGACAGACAAAATTAGGAAAAAAATTCCAGAGAATCACATTGTAGGATTTTTTAATGAATTTATTAGCAAATTATGGTGGAAAATAAGTATTTGGTCAATAACAAAAGTTTATCTCAATACTTTGTTACTTTGTTGGCAATGACAGAGGTCAAACGTTTTCTGTAAGTCTTCACAAGGTTTTCACACACTGTTGCTGGTATTTTGGCCCATTCCTCCATGCAGATCTCCTCTAGAGCAGTGATGGTTGGGGCTGTTGCTGGCAACACGGACTTTCAACTCCCTCCACAGATTTTCTATGGGCTTGAGATCTGGAGACTGGCTAGGCCACTCCAGGACCTTGAAATGCTTCTTACAAAGCCACTCCTCCGTTGCCCGGGCGGTGTGTTTGGGATCATTGTCTTGCTGAAAGACCCAGCCACGTTTCATCTTCAATGCCCTTGCTGATGGAAGGAGGTTTTCACTCAAAATCTCACGATACATGGCACCATTCATTCTTTCCTTTACACGGATCAGTCGTCCTGGTCCCTTTGCAGAAAAACAGCCCCAAAGCATGATGTTTCCACCCCCATGCTTCACAGTAGGTATGCTGTTCTTTGGATGCAACTCAGCATTCTTTGTCCTCCAAACACGACGAGTTGAGTTTTTACCAAAAAGTTATATTTTGGTTTCATCTGACCATATGACATTCTCCCAATCTTCTTCTGGATCATCCAAATGCTCTCTAGCAAACTTCAGACAGGCCTGGACATGTACTGGCTTAAGCAGGGGGACACATCTGGCACTGCAGGATTTGAGTCCCTGGCGGCGTAGTGTGTTATTGATGGTAGGCTTTGTTACTTTGGTCCCAGCTCTCTGCAGGTCATTCACTAGGTCCCCCCCGTGTGGTTCTGGGATTTTTGCTCACCGTTCTTGTGATCATTTTGACCCCACAGGGTGAGATCTTGCGTGGAGCCCCAGATCGAGGGAGATTATCAGTGGTCTTGTATGTCTTCCATTTCCTAATAATTGCTCCCACAGTTGATTTCTTCAAACCATGCTGCTTACCTATTGCAGATTCAGTCTTCCCAGCCTGGTGCAGGTCTACAATTTTGTTTCTGGTGTCTTTTGACAGCTCTTTGGTCTTGGCCATAGTGGAGTTTGGAGTGTGACTGTTTGAGGTTGTGGCCCTGGTTTCTTTTATACTGATAACAAGTTCAAACAGGTGCCATTAATACAGGTAATGAGTGGAGGACAGAGGAGCCTCTTAAAGAAGTTACAGGTCTGTGCTTGTTTGTAGGTGACCAAATACTTATTTTACACCATAATTTGCAAATAAATTCATTAAAAATGCTACAATGTCATTTCCTGGATTTTTTTTCTCATTTTGTCTGTCATAGTTGAAGTGTACCTATGATGAAAATGACAGGCCTCATCTTTTTAAGTGGGAGAACTTGCACAATTGGTGGCTGACTAAATACTTTTTTGCCCCACTGTATCTGCCGTGTGGAGAGAGCGGGTAAGAGGAGGAAGTGATTGCGAGGCGGGATCGATTGGAGGAAAATACTATCGATGAAACTTAACCCGTCCAGCTCCCCTTGACTATTCTCCTCTCCCAGTCCGGCTTGACAATACATACTTAGGATTCCACAGTGGGGTGTCTCAAAGCATAGACCTATAGCTAAGGTGGGTTGAAATGAATTTCGACACAGAGGAAATGGCCTCCTCATACTCGACACGGATAGTGGCTTGGAGACGGATAGAGTATGCATCCGTCCCGAGCAGTTGGTTTGTCTGGGAGCTCCCTCCCCTTTTTCTGGCAGCCAGCCCCCTTACCCCTTCACCCCCTTTTAAAATTGACACCCTGCCTCATACTAACAAGGATTTTATTCTTGCACCTTTTTTATTATCTCACAGCAAGCCCCCGTCCCCCCTGTCCCGCCTCAAATCACTACGGCATCTTTCATATTCCTTGTCTCCTCATTTGCATATATCCCCGCCCCGCCTCCTGGATTGAGGTTTGAGGTAGACAAGCACAGTCTTTTTACCTTCTCTGAATGGTATTACGCCAGGCAGAGTCTGCCATTCACTCTACCTCAAATAAAAAGCCTCCCACACCGCAGAGGGACATTCCTCCCTCCTGAACCCACTTGGGTAAACAGAAAGCACTCGAGCGTCACTGAACTTAACTCCAAGGTAGCAGTTGAATTTTAGCTGTAGGCCCCTAGTAAATAAAGTGGGTAACAGGCTCTAAGCAGAGGGCTTTGATAGGCCTGGGTCCAGTAGTGCTGCGTGGAAGTCCCGACCGACCAGCTCGGTGGAATAAAGCAAAAGCCTGCACAGTCAGCAGATTCCGACTGGCAACAGCGGACTGCAGGAAGCAACACCAGCTAAGTATTATTGTATTTTTTCCCGACTTCGCATTGGCCCTGTTTTACCCGAGCGCCGGGCAGTCCATTGTAACACGGGAAAAAGCCTCAGATGCAAATGATTTCTGCCATTGCTAATTTTCTTGTACTGCCATTGAACCCACACGGTACATTTTTGTGATGAAGAACAGGGAGAGAACAATGATGGGGAAATGATGCTGAGAGAACAATACGCCACCTCATGCCCTTGCTGTTCCAGTAGCTGAACGTGTGCAACTGCAGCACTACTGCCCCACTGGAGGGCCATTTGTCAAAGGAGACAGGGAGGGAGAGAAGGTAACCCGACACTGGCTGTCCAAATAGTCTCAGAGGAATCCATTCTAACCCAGACCCTGGCCTCTACCCCATCCCCCTGGCAACTCCCTGCATTGCGCCTGCTTCCCTTGGACCACCAGCATCCTATAATGCTCAGTTGCAGAGCCCAGGGACCTGGAGGGGGGCATGATTTTCAGTAGTTACCACAGCCACAATGTAAGAAAATGGCTATATTGTAAAAATCCATGAAAACAAAAATGTGCTTTATGGCCTTAATTTAAGATTAAGCTTAAGGTTACGTTTAAGGATAGGTTTAAAATCAATTTTTTAAATATAAATTGTAGAAATAGGCTGGGTTTATGACTTTGTGGTTGTGGTAACTAATAACAACACTATGATGTGAGGCATAGAGTCTGCAATAACTCCACGGCATAGTAAATCCCCGTCGGGGAGTCACATGCATTTCTGATCATGCGCCTCTATCTTATAGCTTTGAAATGACTGTAATATTTAACCAGTTGTTAAAAGAATCCGTGTGTTATGGCACTCTTATCACTTGGCACTCTTACCCCCCTCAGATTACTCTGTGGGAATTTGATTACACCAGACCACAAGGCCCATAACACAACACTTATTTGACTTCCCTCACTTTAAGGCTGGAATAGAGGCTATCGTCAATACAGGACATCCACACAGCATTGTGTCCTATTAGTTGCTTCTGACTATTCACACACAGACATACTTTGACATTAGTGAGCTCTCAAAGTTGCACTGACAACATGATTGGCCAAAGCCTGGTGATGTGATACCTGTAATACCTGGCCAATTTAAATAATGTTAAAATAGACCCTTATACTGAGCTTCTACCTGGCTTTAACGGGAGAGAGACTCATTAGATATGTTTTAAACCAGCCCCCATAGCTTCTTAACACTCGGGGTAAGCCTGTCTGACATTTGAGGATTGGTTACGCCGAGCACAAAGGAATGCTCGGCCATATGACAGCATTTTCTGGATCTCTGACCCCCATGCCGTCGTAATATGTGAGGTCAGGTTTATCAGTTGCCCTCAATTTCCTTCAAAGGCACGATATGGTTGGAGCTTCCGAGGCTAAATTTTAATTCCGTGACTCATGTGGCGTGACCCACCACTTTATTCTTATCAAAAGCTCCTAGAGGGGCTAGGGTAGTCCCCCCCCTCTCTCTCCCTGGATTTGAATAATGCAGTCGGGATCCTTAGTTTCAGGACATATAACACTTTGAAGTAGTTCACTGGGATTTCGCAACTGCCGATATTCACAAAAATATAACTAGAGCAGATTAAGTTCTCTAAATATACTAGAACCATTTGTTTTGTGAATGACCGCTGCATCATGTTGGCCAGCATGGAAGGATGTCTGGGGCAAATGTACCTGAATAAAATTGGTAGTTTTTATGTAATCAATTAACATCTATTTCACAAGTTTGAATTTAAATTAGATTTATTTTCAATTTGAATACGTCTGAATATCGAGATCTTTTTTTGGGCAAATACCAATGTCTTATCTTGAGCAGTGCTTTTATGTTGCTGCATCTCAAGTACCTTCAGCTTCTGAAAGTGTCTAAGACTCAAAGCCCCTCTGCGGGAGCGATATGAATAGGTCCACAAGGGCCCGCTGTGTCAAACAAAAGGTTGCCTGGCGCTTGTTTGCGATTTGCCTAATCTGCAGGTTTTAATCTCCTCAGCAGACGATCCCGTATAGCGTGACATCCAGCTGACAGATAATCATCTCTGGACTGTAATAATAATGATTAGAATATGGAGGCACTAGGACTGCCATTCCAGACCTCTCCCCCTGCTGGGACGCTTGGCTGGGGTGGCCTGTGGGGACTAGGAGGTGCTAGACCAACGAGGGCCGGTTGTTGCAAGGCGTCGCTGCAGAGCACAGCACCATACTGACTGTCCTCGCCCACAGGCTAATCACAGAGACTAACGCATAGAAGGACAGAATGGAGACAACATAACTATGTAAAAAAAATCCATCAAACCCTTGAAAATATAGTCTGCACTCCCTTTATCACTTCAGCTGTGTCTTGGGGCCTATGGCTCACGAAATGGAGGCAGGAGAAGATGGAGGCGGTAGGCATGTGGGTGCGGGCGGGGCAAGGAGTTTTGGCGAGAAGGTGGGGTTGTGTGGGGGGGGGGGTGTTAGTCCCTTAGCCCGCCTGCCCGCCTCTTCTTCTGCTTCAATGTAAATCGCAGTTATGGCCGCTGACCCAGAATTGGTGTGTGTGAACGCGCCGCGGGGGACTGGAGGCGGTTGGGGGTGTGTGTGTGTGTGTGTGTGTGTGTGTGTGTGTGTGTGTGTGTGTGTGTGTGTGTGTGTGTGTGTGTGTGTGTGTGTGTGTGTGTGTGGTAGAGTGCAGGGGTGGGGGTCAGCCTCTTCGTTACTCTGTGTAAAAGTTTTTTTTTAAAGAATGTGGGAGTTGTTGTGCCCCGTATCAGATCATAGCCAAACCAGTGTGACCGTGCAGGCTCTGACGAGAGGCTCAGCTGTCAACTCGATGTCCGCGCTCCCCCCGTCTCTTTCTGGGACCACGTCGAAGTCAACGTTTCACAGCATCCGTCGTTGTTCATGAGTTGGACGTGAAGTTTGTTGGGGCTTTTGCTGCCGCACAGGAGCAAATCCAGCTCAGACTTGGATTCGGACTTCTTCAACATCTTGGTTGGCTCTCCCTTACCCTTTTGTCCAAACTCTTAGGACTTCACCGGAATGACTACTGACAACAGGGAATTGTAGGTGGTCTGACTCATATTTGGGGTGGCAGGGTAGCCTAATGGTTAGAGCGTTGGACGAGTAACCGGAAGGTTGCAAATTCAAAACCCCCGAGCTGACAAGGTACAAATCTGTCGTTCTGCCCCTGAACAGGCAGTTAACCCACTGTTCCTAGGCCATCATTGAAAATAAGAATTTGTTCTTAACTGACTTGCCTAGTTAAATAAAGGTAAAATAAATAAATATTTGCGTTAGTTCTTTCCTCATCCATCATCTGTTTTGGGTAGTTTTAGGTTCTTGCAAGACTTGTCCACAACGATAGATTGAATCAATATGGCTGCTAAAAGTCATTTAACCCCTCACAGCTAGACGCCATGAACTCATTATGCAAAAACAATCCCTATCATAAGGTAATAAACCGTCATATAGCAAATCTCTGTTAGACCAAAGAAGCTTGAGTGTTTTCACTATTGCATGAGTTTGCTTTAAACCCTATTTTATCATGTTCTCTCTATTTGTAGCCTGCATCTCAGGGTCAGTCTCACCAAGGCTACAGAAACGCAGCAAAATATGGGTTTTAAGGCTGTTAACAAGACTGTTAAACATGGAGACTGCTGTGCTTTCTTTCAGTTTTCTTCCACCCTTCCCCAGAGTTCCTATTTCTCTCTCTGTTACTCTATCCTTCTCTCTTTCTCTCTCTCCGTCATGCAGAGCATGTCTTCATCTGAAACTCCTGATTTATTGTGTGCTAATCTGTCGTGATTAGCAAGCTTTTCCCCCTTCACCCCGACCTGTCATCCGGATGACCGGTTTTCTTACTGCCAATTAACTGCAGCCCCAGCCCCTTGCTACGACTTCTCTCCCACTTCAAATCTGGGTGGAATTCATAGAGGCTCATTAAATGGCCCCTGGCTTTCCTGTACCCTCGGTTAAGGCTGGATCCCACAGCTGCTACCAAATGTGCCAAGTAATTCTGTTCTGTGGCTTCCTTCCACTCTCTAGTGTAGAGGGTAACCGGGAAAACCCAACTGTCCATCGGCACAGTGAAGCTTTCCCCAAAGCTTTCCACGTCTATCTTTTATGACCATATAGGGATTTACTTTAATGGCTTTCCTCCCACAGAAATTGTTTGTAGCAGATGAGTGCTCAGACTAGTATATGACTTTTTATCAGAGATACGATGAAGTAAGTCTCCATGCATAGCACACACACATCCCCGACCAGCCGATAGCTGACGACCAGATCCCGACCACCCTATATCTGTCGACCAGATCCCCGACCACCCGATATCTGTCGACCAGATCCCCGACCAGCCCATAGCTGACGACCAGATCCCCGACCAGCCCATAGCTGACGACCAGATTCCCGACCAGCCCATAGCTGACGACCAGATTCCCGACCAGCCCATAGCTGACGACCAGATTCCCGACCAGCCCATAGCTGACGACCAGATTCCCGACCAGCCCATAGCTGACGACCAGATTCCCGACCAGCCCATAGCTGACGACTGAATCCGCAACATTACTGATGGACTTTTTGTCCCCCGCCCAAAAAAGAGAAAAGTTGATAATTGTACATGAGGCAACTTCCCTCTATCCTCATCTTCCTCGCCCTCGCTCTTTCTCTTTGTTTTGATTCCATGCCTTCTCCATGCTCTCGTCCCAGAGACAAAAGCATAGACCGGGATCTGACCCAGTAAAGTTGTAGCCTAGTTCTCCAGTCTGCAGATCGGAGAGACGGGCAGAGGCACATATCTGTCTCTCGTTCTCTTTTACTTTCACCCCCTCATTCCCCCTCTCTTTATTCCCAGTCTCATCTCTTATCTCTACGCTCAGACTGGAGAGAGCCTTTGATCCTTTGCAGAAGCAAAGGTGCATGGGAAATGAGCGGAACCCTTGGTCAAGAAATGAAAGGGCTCGGCCCTGACAGAGGAGTTTCAGAGTGCTCACATGCAACAAAACAGATTGCTGCCAAACGAAAAAAGATATTGTCGTTGACATTTAGCAAGCATTATTATTCTGTTGCCCCTTTTATTTTTTTTTGAGGGGGAACAAAAGCAAAAAAACGAGTCTGTTGCCAGACTGGAAAATGTTGCGAAGGCACTGTTTGTTTATCGTTTTATGAATGGCAAAGTCAATTTAGCCTTAACCAAAAGGCATGATTAATTGAGTGGACATTATTGATAAATTATTTTGCATTTTTCCTTTTATTATTGAAAACCCTCGGTGGGTGGAGGGAGTGTCTGTTAGGGGCTATCACTTTACCCTTTGTGTGTGTGTGTGTGTGTGTGTGTGTGTGTGTGTGTGTGTGTGTGTGTGTGTGTGTGTGTGTGTGTGTGTGTGTGTGTGTGTGTGTGTGTGTGTGTGTGTGTGTGTGTGTGTGTGTGTGTGTGTGTGTGCGTGTGTGCGTGTGAGCGTGCGTCCATGTTATGCTCTGCCATTTGTTTGTTTCGCTGGGGGTGGACAAATATGACATCTTGCGGGCACTCCTCGCTATGTGGGTTACCCAGACAGATGACCCTGGGGTGGGTCCTCGCCTACTGTTCTGTGGTCCTGCTTGCCTAATCTGCACTAATGCATAGAGAATGGCTTCCAGACGGGACTCCATAATTGACCCTGATATTCAGTGAACAGAAAAATGCCTGTAAAATAGCTCGTTCATTTTTTAACACAGGAGCCCGTAACTGCTGCAGTGAAAATGTTAACTTTTTTCTCATATGTGTACAGTGAAATATACATATACAGTCTGGTAATGGGACTATATATAATATTATCAGGTTAGACTTAGTTGAAAT
The DNA here is from genome assembly GCF_021184085.1 of Oncorhynchus gorbuscha. NCBI lineage: Eukaryota > Metazoa > Chordata > Actinopteri > Salmoniformes > Salmonidae > Oncorhynchus > Oncorhynchus gorbuscha. Next base: position 74,640,227 of record NC_060183.1, on the reverse strand, counting down.
TGAGTCCCGGAATATGTATTGATTAAATAAATATTTATTGATAATTAATAGGGGTTCTATTAAATTGCAGCAGTTAGATAAGTTTAGATTTGTTATGAAAGAAGCAATGTTTAGACAACGGCGTCTGTTCATTTCTCATGTCTATATATGAAAATGCGGCATTGAAGTAGGTGTCGCAGTGATTCTCCGCGCTACAACAAAATGGTGGCACATATTTCCATGGACAAGACAACGATGACAACGGGGCAGGATGCCCATCTGTTCCAGAGATAGAAAAAACAAATACACGGATTTAACACAATATGTCATCACGCTGTCAACATCTCCCAAGTTCATATTTCGCCTCACGGTCGATCAAATCCAAAACTGTAATCTGCGAGCAAGTGTTAACGGAGTAGTGATGCGCTTTTCACAATTGAATTATCTTCCAGTACAGGACGAGAGCACGCCTTTTCTTTTGTCAAAATCATTTCCACGCTTTACGTAAAACAAGATTCGCCACAACCCGTCTGTTTCATTGTGTTAATCATTTTCACGCTGACACTTTTCCTTTGCAATATTTATTCAAATACATTTTTACTGACGAGGGATGCCACTTTCACTTCAGAAATCAACAGCCTATATTTTGTCCAGACATCCAATTTTCCCCAAAAATGTTCTCGAAACTCAATTTAATCTTCTGAGAACCTGTCGCCTGTCTTAATCATGACCCGTCCGGACCCTATATTTAGTTTTTAGGGTTATGTTTGCTTTGCGCTGTGGCTGTAGTTATCACTGTAGTTATTTTACTTTGCGGTGTGGCTGGATATTGTTCTCAGGAGCGAGGCTAGAAGGGCCTGTTCTCTGGGCATGTGGAAACAGCCTCTCCTGCCATGTCACTAAGCCTGCAGCCCCACCAAACACACACATATACACACACACCAATGACATTCTTTTACTCTTAATCACAAACACACATCACACACACGTAAAGGCAGAAAGCATATTTTAACAACCAAAGTTACTTCAATTCAGGGGAGCATATGGGTTTGGAAAGCTGGAAGGTTGCTAAAAACAAATACACTGAACAAAAAATATAAACACAACATGTGAAGTGTTGCTCACATGTTTCACGAGCTGAAATAAAATATCCCTGAAATTTTCCATATGCACAAAAAGCTTATTTCTCTCAAATGTTATGCACAAATTTGTATACATCCCTGTTAGTGAGCATTTCTTATTTGCCAAAATAATCCATTCACCTGACAGGTGTGGCATAACAAGAAGCTGATTAAACAGCATGATCATTACACAGGTGCACCTTGTGTTGTGGACAATGAAAGGCTACATTAAAATGTGCAGTTTTGTCATGCAACACATTGCCACAGATGTGTCAAGTTTTGAGTGAGTGTGCAATTGGCATGCTGACTGCAAAAATGTCCACTCGAGCGGTTGCCAGAGAATTAAATATTAATTTCTCTACCATAAGCCGCCTCCAACGTTGTTTTAGAGACTTTGGTAGTATGTCCAACCGGCCTCCAAACCGCGGACTGTGTAACCACGCCAACCCAGGACCTCCACATCCGGCTTCTTCACCTGCGGGATCGTCTGAGGTGGGGTGGGGGTGGGCTGATGAGTATTTCTGTCTGTAATAAAGCCATTTTGTGAGGAAAAAACTCATTCTGATTGGCTGGGCCTGGCTGCCAAGTAGGTGGGACTTTGTCCTCCCAGGCCCACCCATAGCTGCATCCCTGCCCAGTCATGTGAAATCCACAGATTAGTGCCTAATTAACTTATTTCAATTGACTGATTTCCTTATATGAACTGTAACTCAGTAAAATCTTTGAAAATGTTGCAAGTTGCATTTTATAATTTTATTCAGTGTAGTTGTCTGCCAAATGGATGATTTTGACTATAGTATGTTCCCATATTTTGATACGCACATATGCTCAATCCCTTTCTCTCCCCATGCACACACATGCCTTCTAACAAACACGTGCACTGTTTCACACACGTGCACTGTTTCACACACGTGCACTGTTTCACACACGTGCACTGTTTCACACACGTGCACTGTTTCACACACGTGCACTGTTTCACACACGTGCACTGTTTCACACACGTGCACTGTTTCACACACGTGCACGCTTTCACACACGTGCACGCTTTCACACACGTGCACGCTTTCACACACGTGCACGCTTTCACACACGTGCACGCTTTCACACACGTGCACGCTTTCACACACGTGCACGCTTTCACACACGTGCACGCTTTCACACACGTGCACGCTTTCACACACGTGCACGCTTTCACACACGTGCACGCTTTCACACACGTGCACGCTTTCACACACATACAAGCATTCCCAGTATACCACAACACTAGTCAACTAAATATCCATCCTTTCAGATAGTGCCCCCCCCACACACACACACACCTGCCTTTGTCCATAATCAGTGAAGCTGAACTGAGCTGACAGGCAGCAGTTAAGGTTGGTGCTGTGGCCAGGCGGCTCCATTATCCCCACTGCAGGAGATGGCCGCAGATAAGGTCTTTGACGCTGAGACAAGTTCAAGTAGTTAAGTTACTCTAGCTACATTCCCGACCTCGCAGAGCCGTTGGAATGTTGGAGTCCCGCCGCCGACGTAGAAATGTGAATTTCGAAAACTGTAAACCTAGCGGGTTGGGCTGAAGCTGCGAGCAAGCTAGAGGAACGGGGACAATAGTGCAAGATTTTTGGGGGGTTTGTTTTTTATCATTCTTTTCTATCTTGTGGTTGTTATTTTTATCGATGTACGTACAAGAGATTACGACTCAATCCGAAGCCCGACAAAGGAGGCAGAGATCTCCGTAAAGTTTGACGAGCATGACCATGGTTCCTCGCTGAAAGAGGGGGAGAGATAACAGGAGAATAAATAAGAGGGGTTAAATGAAGATGCATGGAGAGAGGGACTTGGAAGGACGGGGTAGCGTAAATGAACCCTCCGTGCCCCCCCCACGCCTTTGAGTGTTTGTTTTTGCAGCACGTGAGTTCTTTAACGACCGTGTCATTGGCAGAGGAAGTGGTAGACAGGTTCTGAGGCTTTACGTTCGTTCTCTCCCTCGTTCTCTCTCTCTCTCCTCACACATTTTTTACTGCTCCAGATTGTCTGAAAAGGGGCCCCCAGGGGTAAGGTTCAGACAGCATGTTGCCTTGGCCTGTTCCTTTTCCCCCTCCTCTTCCCGCCTCCTCTCCCTCCTTCTTTCTCTCTCTTTTTGGGGGGAGCGCCAATCTGCAAGTGGTTCATCAAAGGCAGACATTTCCTGTCCACTGCTACCCCCCCTTCCATCCCTGACCTCCCTCCAAAAAAACACCCACCCTCTGCACCCTAGCCCTCTAATCCCAACCCCTCTTTCCCCTCCCTCTCTCTCCCTCTCGGTGCAGGTCTGCGCTTTATGTGGGGGATGGGGTTGCGTTTGGTGACTGGGTGCTAACAGATCCCCATTGTACGGCCAGCGGGCTTGAATGGCGACTGAGCCCAGTGAATTGCCTGTCTGGTTTCTATTCAAATCCAGGTAGAGGCTGGAGAGGCAGGCAGGCGGACAGGCAGGCGGATAGGGGGGAAGATAACAGAGGGAGGAGGGGGTAGAATGGAAGACGATAGCAAAGGCAAAACTTAGGTACTGGGACATTTTAAAGGCAGCATTTAAACAAAATGCAGGCGTCCAAAGCTCTCTTCTCCGCCCCCATAAAGTAGAGCGAGAAAAAAAGCCTCACTCTCTCTCCTGGCTTGCTGTTTGGCTGGCTGCCCCCACTGTTGGCCCTGTTGGCAGTCAATTTATCACAAATATCAGCAGGTCCTTGCCAACAGCGCTTTACTGAGCGTGTGCGAGAACCCCTTGGAGCAACGGTAGCACCAAGCCAGTTTCTCTGCAACATTGACTCTGTCTGCTCTGATTGATCCGGTCCTTTACTTGTGTTTCCTTTTTAGCTACTGGTGTTGGGATTTGAATTACATTTGAGCAGAAACATGGTATTTTTTCTCAGCTTCCTCTTAACCCAAGTTGACCGATGCAGTTATTTAACCCTATCAGTCCTGAGACCCCAGAAAAAAATTGGCTTTTCATTTGTGTGACTTTCATTTATCTGAATGTCCAGGGCTTAAATTGAGCCTCACAAGGAAGTGCTTTACCATGTTTTGTTCAGGACAACCAGCGCTACAAGTATAACACACAACTATTTGACATAAACAGTTGCATTCATGGGTTTTATTGACAAATGTCAATACAATAAATAAAGGTCTGCCAAAGCACAAACTTGATAAAAATGAATTTATATGAATGCTGTAAGTACAGAAATGGTTTGGTCAGTGGTAAATTAATATTCACAACTGTTTGTTTGGAGTTTTTGACAGTAACTATTTGAGCTCAGTATAATAGACACTATATTCTATGATCTTCTATATAGAAGAACTTCTTACCGTCTTACGACTCTTGTGTGGCGTGTGAGCATCAGAGAGCAAAACATGTTACATGTGTGTGTTCGTTAGAGTCTCAGCTTTTCATAGATGATTACCTTTAAGAGCTCAAACCATTCTGACTCTATAGACGTTTTTGTAAAGAAAAAAAGACCCGGGCCCCTTCGGGATCCGCCCTTGTCTTACAAACACCGCTCTTTAATCACACAGGCCAATGGTTGGTACCAACGGATGCAGAAGAGATAGGATCCAATGGTACAACCCAGAAGTATGTAGCTCAAACACACAATGTTTAAAAAGGGGTTAGAAGTCAGAATCACGCCTGCGTTGCGGTGGGACTCATTGGGTTAAAGTAGTGGTCATGTTTAGTTTTTTTTTTCTGAATGGGAAGGAAAGATGCGAATATTGGATTCGATGTCCACAAAATGGGACTTCTGTATGAGTGTTGTTTGGTCTCCCACATAGAAAAATACTTGAATGGGGCTTGTAAATCGTCTATGCTTGCTGCCTGGGCAGTTTATATTTAGAAGCGAGTTTTATTGTTGTCATTTGTGTTGGAGAGAAGGGGGAAAAAATACACAAAAAACGGTCAGACGAAGCATTTCCTGTCACTCAACACATTCCAACACCCCCTCCTACCCCCGCCTTCCTGAAACCAAAACCTTGTCCCACCCTCCCTACTTTCATTATAGCTGCATTTCTTTTCCTCGTCTTTCCTCACATTTTGCCGTGTTGCAGTTTTTCTTCACTGTTCCTCATAAAGCTGCCGGCCGGCTACTTTTTTTTTCCCCATGCAGAAAAAAGTGCCATGAGAGGGAAGAGTAGAGAGAATGTGGATTAAATGTTCTGCAAAAAAACTGGAAAGAAAAGTATACTAACGTCTTTCTGCGTTGCGCACCTCGCTCAGCAACCCCCCCCGTCTTATCCAGTCCCTGCCCTAATGACCCACGCCCCCCCCCCCACCGTCTTATCCAGTGGCCTGTCTGGCTGGGTTGGGGGCAGAGGGCCCCCTGCTTTTGTCCACTGTCTAGCCCAGTTCCTCCCTCACCCCGACCCCTCCTTTTTCCCAGTGACTAGGAGCGCCCAGAAGAGCTAAGCCGTGCCGAGCTCTCCACTCCAACCCCCCCTCCTCAACAACTCCCATAGTCTCACCCCGACGACCCCTTTCTCCACACTCTCTCTCCGCGGAAAGAAAAACAGCTTTTCTGGGCTGAGAAATCCCCCTCCACCCACCTGTGCCAACGGATTTGCCGGTGACAATGTCCGTGGTTTAGCAGTACATAGTGATGACAATAAACAGCCTCACCCTGTTGCCGTTGCCAGTGACTAACTACTAATTACAAAGTAGACCCTCTCCGGTTGAACGTAAACTTAACCCCAAATTGATTTGGAACCGACAAGCACACTTGGGCATGAAGCTGGTCTAAAATGAAACTGCAGAAGTGGAATTGAACGGAACACAGGGAGCAGGAGAGAGAAACATGCTCAGGAGAGTTAGTCATAGCACAGCACATCACCATTGCACACAGTGGACAGGAAGAGAAAATGACAAATGTTCTGCTTACCCAAACAAAGAGAGAAGTAAGTCCCGTGAACTTCTCCCGCGTCACACAGGAAGCCATGCTTGAGAAAGGAGGGTAATCTGTCAAGAAATCATATAAGCGGGGGAAGGAAATACACAAAGAGGGAAAAATTGGACCAAAAAAACACGGGGCACCATTGAGCAGAGGATGACTTCCATTAAATGTGGTCTGGTGGAGAAGAAAAAGTTGGACTGGAAATAAGAGGAATGGGAGTGTTTTCTCCCTCCCTCCCCTCTCTTGCTCTTTCGCTCTTTCTCTGCCTGTCTCCCTCCCTCATTCTGACCTCCTGTTCACACGTTCTCTGGCTTCCCCAACAGGAACCGTTTAGTTCTGTTCAGTTCTGTCCATGGATAATCAGCAGATCGAGAGAAAAAAATGGAAAAAGAACATGCAGTCACACACCATCACACACACACACACAGTCACACACACACACAACGTCTAACCAGGTTAGACAAGGAATTGAACAGCTCCATGCTTCCACCCAGCCTCCTCCTCTGTCCCACTTGAAATTAGCTATATATGACCCAGTTGATGGACAGGAGCACATTCAGTCACATGGATCGGAGAGATACTCCCCATTGGCTGAGTCCCCGGCAGCCTGGGGCTGAGGCCCTCCAATTGGCTGAAGCAGAGATCATTGAAACACGAGTCCCTCACCATTCACAAGCTGCAGAGCTGGGAAGGATCACTGTTTGGGTGTCAGGCTGCTGCTTGCGATCAGGAGGATGTAAAAAAACACTGCTCTTCTCTGCTACTCAACACTGGAGATCTGAAAATGTGGGCTTGTGTTTAGATGGATGTGTGTGTACGTGCGTGCGCCTATTGTATGTGTGTATAGTAAAGTAGATAAAAATGTGGCCGTGTTTAATGTCCAAATTAGATGTGTGTGTGTGTGTATCCATTTTTGTGGGGAAAGATTGGGGGGGGGGCAGGCTAGCTGATGAATGCATTGTGCCTCCTGGCAGTCAAACGGTTGTGTTTCGCCCCGCTGTGCCTCCCACTGCGTGCAGGACTGGGGTGGATACAGTATGGGCACACACACACAATAGAAGTAAAGACCTCAACTGCAGCCTCAGCGCTCAGGGGAAAGGCTTGACGTCTGTTTGCCGAGCACACGAGAGACTCACAATAGTGTGAGCTGTGTGATGCCACACATACTGTCTGCAATTCATTTGTTATGTCAGTGAATATGAGCTTCATACCTGTTTGTGGGGTAGAACGTACGGGAAACAAACATCTTGGTATTTGACACCAGTATAATTGTAATTTTATATTTCACGCTCGCATTAGTTCCGGTCTACTCAAAGTGCTCGTACAGAGTCATACGTAAGTGATTTCTTTTCATAATGAACTTTTTCTCTATAAAGAGACATTATAAGATTCATTATTTGCACAGGACACCTTGTGAGAATGCAAAATTGTGTTTGTTTGAAGGTCTCCTCATTGCCAGCATTGTAAATGAGCAGAGCGCATGCATGCGTATGACTGCAGCAACACAAGACGCGGGTTTGAGGAGTGTTGTATTCATTTGACAGCGTTACTTATTAGTCACACTGAGGCTAACGGCATGTGATGGCGTAATTGTGCTGTCATGGCATTCAGGGCTGTTCCACGCCGTTCCGTTCCTACTCTAAAGCCTGGCCACTCGGCTCCGCTGTTCAATGTTGCAACTGCCGAGTCAGTTTGCGTAGAAATAGCATAGAAATAAAATGCTGGAGCAAAACACGGTTCTCGACTTTAATGCGGTGTCTATGCAGAGCGATGCGCTTTCTGGCGTGCCACATGGGATTGAACTAGGCCCTTTGTGTGCTTGACTTATCATGTCTGTTCAGGGCGGCTTCACTTCCTGTCTCTATCTCTAGCGCCATCCCAGTGGCTTGGCCGGAGGCAGAGATGGATGCCAAATGCTCTTTTTCACACTTGATCCCATCAGAGAGACCTGAATAAGACGTCTCTCTCAGCTCGTTGCTCTGCAAAGGCATGCCGTGATCAGATCTTATAACCAAGTGAGGACAAGATGGAGCGAGGAGAGGACAGGGAGAGAGGAGAGGAGTGAGAGAGGACAGGATATAGAGAGAAGATATGGAGGGACAAGAAGTTGAATTGAGAGCAAAGGAAATGGCTTAAAGAGGGATGGAGGGAACTGTGGCTAAAAGAGAAGGAAAGAAATTGACAGAAGCCTAGGAGAGATGTCAGGTTGATGAGAGGATAGGACGGTAATCCCTCAATGCTTCAGATAAACCAAAATCAATCGCTTTTAAATTCATGTTAATAATCTTTGAACAGGTTTTTACCAGCTGCCTCTTGGGAATCTGAGGAATTACTTTTTTAAATCCATTATGAATGAAATGGTAACAAACACAGTCATTGTCCCGAAACACAAACGGCACATGGTACTCCTACATCAGAGGAGAATTTAAGCAGTTTTGTGTGTTTAATACTTAATTTATGCCGATTTGTAACAGGCGATTTCAGCAATATTTCCCTCCACACATTTTATTTCTGAACAATTTCTCAACTTTTATCAGGCATAGCAAAGAAACGCCTCTGTAAGGTTCTGTGCTTTGGGTCATTGAGTTCATCAGTCTAAAGAAACCAGGTATTTGACTCGAGGGTTGGGGGGGGTCAAATCCTCTCATGCTGGTGTTACTTAGCCTAGATCACGTTTGTAGATGTCTGTCATGTGAACAGAGCTGTGAAACGAGCTACAAGCACTCTCCACTTAACCAAGTGAAAATCAGGAATGAAACAACTTTGTCCATACATTTTCTCCTCCAAGTCCTTCCCTCTATTTCTATGTCACAGGAAAGTCGAGAGAGGACGTTAGGGCAGGAAACGAAGAAACAATCAGAAGTAATTAGAATGTGCTCAGAAGAAATGAGGCACCATTGTCGAGTGTGTGTGATAGATAGCCTGCGTAAAACTGGAATGTCCCAGACAAATTTCCCTTCCAGGACAACAAAGTTAATGTTATTACCTTTAAACATTATCTTATCAACATTATTATCATCTTATAAACAAGTAGTCCATTTGCTAATTGAAAGAATTCTCAATGTTGGCTTAGCTGTGGAGGGGAGAAGGAGGTTTGTGTAGGTTTTGCTGTGTCAAATGAATTGTTATGTAGAGCGAGAAGCAGCCGCTGTTTAGAACAAGGTCACACTCCATATTTAATGCTCCGGTACCGATGGCATACTTAATTTTGTTTTATTTCAACATAAGGGAAAACCCAAATTTGGAGAAAGAGCTGACTGTTATAAAAACCACTATAGAACAGTGAAGGGGACATTTTTCCCTGCTAATTTTCTCTTAGTTCTTTCTCTTTCCTTATTTCATTGACCCTGTCTAACGATGCCTACTGTGTAATGTTTGTATATAATTTCATGCTTTCTGAACGCGACAGACAACTCTGCCTCCTGAGTTAGCGGGATGTAGAGGTTAGTCACTGGCCAGCTCCCCTGTAGAGTTTTGTCATAACAAATCATCCCAGTCCTGCAAAACAACATCTCGCCACAATCTACCCCAGCTGCAGCAAAACCCAACAATGACCATATTTTGAGTCTCCATTTTCCATGTATTCCACCCATTCTCCATTTTCCATGTATTCCACCCATTCTCCATTTTCCATGTATTCCACCCATTCTCCATTTTCCATGTATTCCACCCATTCTCCATTTTCCATGTATTCCACCCATTCTCCATTTTCCATGTATTCCACCCATTCTCCATTTTCCATGTATTCCACCCATTCTCCATTTTCCATGTATTCCACCCATTCTCCATTTTCCATGTATTCCACCCATTCTCCATTTTTGCCTGCTGGAAGTAACTTACTTTGTAACTTTTCTGAATCTGAGTGGATTCTCATACCCTGTCGGGTTGGAGTGGATTCTCATACCCTGTCGGGTTGGAGTGGATTCTCATACCCTGTCGGGTTGGAGTGGATTCTCATACCCTGTCGGGTTGGAGTGGATTCTCATACCCTGTCGGGTTGGAGTGGATTCATACTCTATATGGAAGTTTGTCTGTGAGTATGTGAGTGAGATATAGAGGGAGTGCCTTTGAGATGGAGAGGTTGGGGGGCGAGAGAGGTCTTGTGAGATGGCGAGGGTGGGGGCGAGAGAGGTCTTGTGAGATGGCGAGGGTGGGGGTGAGAGAGGTCTTGTGAGATGGAGAGGGTGGGGGGTGAGAGAGGTCTTGTGAGATGGAGAGGTTGGGGGGCGAGAGAGGTCTTGTGGGGGGGCGAGAGAGGTGGGGAGACCGGAAGATGGATTGAAAAGAGAGTGCGAGACCGGGTGAACCTCACGTGACACCTATTGAACCTGTTGAACCATAGACTTACATACAATGATGCGATTTCTGTCTCATTTTCTTCTTCACTAGTTTAATTCATTGGCTGATCCTTACTGATGACCTGGTGTGATTCTGTCTTAATCCATTGGATACTTTAACATTGAGGCAATGTCCATGCTAAAACATGTTACAACCAATTTGGTTGGGCTGGTGGCCGGGCAGTGGGAGCCCACTGCATGGTTTCCAGTGTTGGAGAGCTGACGGAACCATACACAGATGAATAGTCTCTCTCTTACACACACAGACAGAACTCCCTGGTCCGCTGGCCTGGTTTGACCTTCCAGAGAGAGAGACTTTAACACTCTCTTTCTTCTCTTCAGCGGCACTTGGTTCTGTCACAGGCCTGGCTTATAAAACGGTCCTGTCTGCTCAACAGCCATTCAATCACTGGCAGAGGAAGCCACACATGAAGGGGAGGAGAGAAATAAAAAATGACCTTGGATATGTAACAGGGGCGCGAAGGAGAGGAGTTGCGCCAGGTCGGAGATCAGATGATAGACTAGTGGGTGATATATGGCTCAGTGGCTGGAGGGAGAGTGGGAACTGCTCCCAGATGAGGGAAGGGAGGTGGAGAGGGTGTGTCAGAGGCTATCTTGGGGCTCGCGCCGGCGCCTCCAGGGCTCTTCAACTAAGACTGGAGGATTTTGCCGGGTTGGCTGGTATTAGCTAGGTGTTCTTTTATCCTTCTGTTTTTTGTCTTGAGGGGAGCAAGTTTAATAGGCTGGAGGGAGAGGGTCTGCGACAGACCACTCATACTCTCATTTTCTCATTCCCTCGCTCTTGGCAGCAGCCACTCCCAGCCCCAAATGAGAGCCACATGTTCCCAGTTAACGGCATGGCTGCGGCCATCTCCCTCCCTGCCCCTCCCTCCCTCCCTCTCCCTGCCCCTCCCTCCCTCCCTCGTTCCTTCCCTCGTTCCTTCCCTCGTTCATTCCCTCCCTTCACCCTTCACTCCATCCCTTCCTTGTTCCCTCTCTCTCCACCTGCTGAGGCCACAGCCCACCCTGAGTGACTTAGAGAGAGTGAAGGCGAGAGAGCAAGAGGGCGAGAAATGCAGGGGATAGAGGAAGGAAGGGGGAGGGGTCACCCATCCCTCTGATGAAGCAGATTAAATTAGTAGATATGTTAGTGATTAAAGAAAGAGAGCAGTGATGGGGGTAATTAATATATTACAATTCATTCTAATGGATAGAATTGGTGATATATTGGTATTCATTGGCAGACAGTAATTCCAGTGCACCAGTCCTCACTGCTAGTAGATGGAGGTGATCTACTGGATCCCACCGCTGCCACCAGATTTAATGGGACCCGCCTCTCTTTAAAAGCCTCCATTGGGTTGCAGCCAATGATTTATATGTACACTAGATAACTGACAGGGGGCGGTGTTTTGAATCCACCATCTTGCCACTCCCCCACCATTTGTAAAAAATATTGTAGAAATGCTATAGAAAAAAGCTATAGAAATGCAAGTATTAATGTCTAGATGTGTTTTTACCCTTTTTATTATATTACAGACACCTTAATGCATACTTTTAAATTATATTATGTGAGAAAAACATACAAAATAAATACATGAAAAATGTATGAAAACTTACCTAGAGATTTTCCGGTAGTTTCGTATACTTTTTAGCTAGTAGTTCTGAAAGTAGCACTCACGAGCCAAAAGTGGTTCCTGAAAGTTGCGTACTACATCATATACTGTATGTGCAGATATGTGTGCCATGTCATTGCTCTCTCTCTGCTGTGTCCACTCAGCTGTTGGGCCCGCCCTGCAACCTCATTGGAAAACGCTGGGTAGGCTTCTTGTTAACTGTCACTCAAATGCGAGGGACTGAAGCTCATTGGCTAGAACTCGAATTGCAGTTTCAAGTCGCTTTCAAAATAGGGATTTTCTGTCTAATTGAGGTAAAACAGATATTCTGCTCATAGATTATGCATGCATAAAAACTACACATTGACATATCCCCACTACAACACAAAAATACTTAAATACATGTAATTTAAATATTGTAGAATTCCATTCATTCCTCTGGTGAGTGCCAATATGACCGGTGGCTTCTCTCTCTCTCCCTCCAATACCTTTGTTTTCATTCCTCTTTATCGCCTCTTTATCTCAAGTCCCTGCCTCTCATGTCTTTCTAGTCCCTTCCTTTACATCTCTATCTTCTAGTCCCTTACTTTACATCTCTATCTTCTAGTCCCTTTACATCTCTATCTTCTAGTCCCTTTACATCTCTATCTTCTAGTCCCTTCCTTTACATCTCTATCTTCTATTCCCTTCCTTTACATCTCTATCTTCTAGTCCCTTACTTTACATCTCTATCTTCTAGTCCCTTCCTTTACAGCTCTATCTTCTAGTCCCTTCCTTTACATCTCTATCTTCTAGTCCCTTCCTTTACATCTCTATCTTCTAGTCCCTTACTTTACATATCTATCTTCTAGTCCCTTCCTTTACATCTCTATCTTCTAGTCCCTTCCTTTACATCTCTATCTTCTAGTCCCTTCCTTTACATCTCTATCTTCTAGTCCCTTACTTTACATCTCTATCTTCTAGTCCCTTTACATCTCTATCTTCTAGTCCCTTCCTTTACATCTGTATCTTCTAGTCCCTTCCTTTACATCTCTATCTTCTAGTCCCTTCCTTTACATATCTATCTTCTAGTCCCTTTACAGCTGTATCTTCTAGTCCCTTCCTTTACAGCTCTATCTTCTAGTCCCTTCCTTTACATCTCTATCTTCTAGTCTCTCCCTTTACAGCTCTATCTTCTAGTCCCTTCCTTTACAGCTGTATCTTCTAGTCCCTTCCTTTACAGCTCTATCTTCTAGTCCCTTCCTTTACATCTCTATCTTCTAGCCCCTTCCTTTACATCTCTATCTTCTAGCCCCTTCCTTTACAGCTCTATCTTCTAGTCTCTCCCTTTACAGCTCTATCTTCTAGTCCCTTACTTTACATATCTATCTTCTAGTCCCTTACTTTACATATCTATCTTCTAGCCCCTTCCTTTACATATCTATCTTCTAGTCCCTTACTTTACATATCTATCTTCTAGTCCCTTTACATCTCTATCTTCTAGCCCCTTCCTTTACATCTCTATCTTCTAGCCCCTTCCTTTACAGCTCTATCTTCTAGTCTCTCCCTTTACAGCTCTATCTTCTAGCCCCTTCCTTTACAGCTGTATCTTCTAGCCCCTTCCTTTACATATCTATCTTCTAGCCCCTTCCTTTACATCTGTATCTTCTAGTCCCTTCCTTTACATCTCTATCTTCTAGTCCCTTCCTTTACATCTCTATCTTCTAGCCCCTTCCTTTACATATCTATCTTCTAGCCCCTTCCTTTACATATCTATCTTCTAGTCCCTTTACATCTCTATCTTCTAGCCCCTTCCTTTACAGCTGTATCTTCTAGTCCCTTCCTTTACAGCTCTATCTTCTAGTCCCTTCCTTTACAGCTCTATCTTCTAGTCTCTCCCTTTACAGCTCTATCTTCTAGCCCCTTCCTTTACATCTCTATCTTCTAGCCCCTTCCTTTACATATCTATCTTCTAGTCCCTTTACATCTCTATCTTCTAGTCCCTTTACATCTCTATCTTCTAGTCCCTTACTTTACAGCTCTATCTTCTAGTCCCTTCCTTTACAGCTCTATCTTTTAGTCCCTTTACATCTCTATCTTCTAGTCCCTTACTTTACATCTGTATCTTCTAGTCCCTTCCTTTACAGCTCTATCTTCTAGTCCCTTTACATCTCTATCTTCTAGTCCCTTTACAGCTCTATCTTCTAGTCCCTTTACAGCTCTATCTTCTAGTCCCTTTACAGCTCTATCTTCTAGTCCCTTTACATCTGTATCTTCTAGTCCCTTTACATCTCTATCTTCTAGTCCCTTACTTTACATCTCTATCTTCTAGTCCCTTTACATATCTATCTTCTAGTCCCTTTACATATCTATCTTCTAGTCCCTTTACAGCTGTATCTTCTAGTCCCTTCCTTTACAGCTGTATCTTCTAGTCCCTTCCTTTACAGCTGTATCTTCTAGTCCCTTCCTTTACAGCTGTATCTTCTAGTCCCTTCCTTTACAGCTGTATCTTCTAGTCCCTTCCTTTACAGCTGTATCTTCTAGTCCCTTCCTTTACAGCTGTATCTTCTAGTCCCTTCCTTTACAGCTGTATCTTCTAGTCCCTTCCTTTACAGCTGTATCTTCTAGTCCCTTCCTTTACAGCTGTATCTTCTAGTCCCTTCCTTTACAGCTGTATCTTCTAGTCCCTTCCTTTACAGCTGTATCTTCTAGTCCCTTCCTTTACAGCTGTATCTTCTAGTCCCTTCCTTTACAGCTCTATCTTCTAGTCCCTTCCTTTACAGCTCTATTTTCTAGTCCCTTCCTTTACAGCTGTATCTTCTAGTCCCTTCCTTTACAGCTGTATCTTCTAGTCCCTTCCTTTACAGGTGTATCTTCTAGTCCCTTCCTTTACAGCTGTATCTTCTAGTCCCTTCCTTTACAGCTGTATCTTCTAGTCCCTTCCTTTACAGCTGTATCTTCTAGTCCCTTCCTTTACAGCTGTATCTTCTAGTCCCTTCCTTTACAGCTGTATCTTCTAGTCCCTTCCTTTACAGCTCTATCTTCTAGTCCCTTCCTTTACAGCTCTATTTTCTAGTCCCTTCCTTTACAGCTGTATCTTCTAGTCCCTTCCTTTACAGCTGTATCTTCTAGTCCCTTCCTTTACAGCTCTATCTTCTAGTCCCTTTACATCTCTATCTTCTAGTCCCTTTACAGCTCGATCTTCTAGTCCCTTTACAGCTCTATCTTCTAGTCCCTTTACATCTGTATCTTCTAGTCCCTTACTTTACATCTGTATCTTCTAGTCCCTTACTTTACATCTGTATCTTCTAGTCCCTTACTTTACATCTGTATCTTCTAGTCCCTTACTTTACAGCTCTATCTTCTAGTCCCTTCCTTTACAGCTGTATCTTCTAGTCCCTTCCTTTACAGCTGTATCTTCTAGTCCCTTCCTTTACAGCTGTATCTTCTAGTCCCTTCCTTTACAGCTGTATCTTCTAGTCCCTTCCTTTACAGCTCTATCTTCTAGTCCCTTCCTTTACAGCTCTATCTTCTAGTCCCTTCCTTTACAGCTCTATCTTCTAGTCCCTTCCTTTACATCTGTATCTTCTAGTCCCTTTACATATCTAACTTCTAGTCCCTTTACAGCTCTATCTTCTAGTCCCTTTACAGCTCTATCTTCTAGTCCCTTTACAGCTCTATCTTCTAGTCCCTTTACAGCTCTATCTTCTAGTCCCGTTACATCTGTATCTTCTAGTCCCGTTACATCTGTATCTTCTAGTCCCGTTACATCTGTATCTTCTAGTCCCTTTACATCTCTATCTTCTAGTCCCTTACTTTACATCTCTATCTTCTAGTCCCTTACTTTACATATCTATCTTCTAGTCCCTTACTTTACATATCTATCTTCTAGTCCCTTTACAGCTCTATCTTCTAGTCCCTTCCTTTACAGCTCTATTTTCTAGTCCCTTCCTTTACAGCTGTATCTTCTAGTCCCTTCCTTTACAGCTGTATCTTCTAGTCCCTTCCTTTACAGCTCTATTTTCTAGTCCCTTCCTTTACAGCTCTATCTTCTAGTCCCTTCCTTTACAGCTGTATCTTCTAGTCCCTTCCTTTACAGCTGTATCTTCTAGTCCCTTCCTTTACAGCTGTATCTTCTAGTCCCTTCCTTTACAGCTGTATCTTCTAGTCCCTTCCTTTACAGCTGTATCTTCTAGTCCCTTCCTTTACAGCTGTATCTTCTAGTCCCTTCCTTTACAGCTGTATCTTCTAGTCCCTTCCTTTACAGCTGTATCTTCTAGTCCCTTCCTTTACAGCTCTATCTTCTAGTCCCTTCCTTTACAGCTCTATCTTCTAGTCCCTTCCTTTACAGCTCTATCTTCTAGTCCCTTCCTTTACAGCTCTATCTTCTAGTCCCTTCCTTTACAGCTCTATCTTCTAGTCCCTTCCTTTACAGCTCTATCTTCTAGTCCCTTCCTTTACAGCTCTATCTTCTAGTCCCTTCCTTTACAGCTCTATCTTCTAGTCCCTTCCTTTACAGCTCTATCTTCTAGTCCCTTCCTTTACAGCTGTATCTTCTAGTCCCTTCCTTTACAGCTGTATCTTCTAGTCCCTTCCTTTACAGCTGTATCTTCTAGTCCCTTCCTTTACAGCTGTATCTTCTAGTCCCTTCCTTTACAGCTGTATCTTCTAGTCCCTTCATTTACAGCTGTATCTTCTAGTCCCTTCCTTTACAGCTGTATCTTCTAGTCCCTTCCTTTACAGCTCTATTTTCTAGTCCCTTCCTTTACAGCTGTATCTTCTAGTCCCTTCCTTTACAGCTCTATTTTCTAGTCCCTTCCTTTACAGCTGTATCTTCTAGTCCCTTCCTTTACAGCTCTATTTTCTAGTCCCTTCCTTTACAGCTGTATCTTCTAGTCCCTTCCTTTACAGCTCTATCTTCTAGTTCCTTCCTTTACAGCTCTATCTTTATTTCGCTCTTTCCTTCCCTCTCTCTTAACTCTATTTCTCTTTCCCCCGTCCTCTCTCATCATTCTATTTCTCTCTCGACATGCCTACTGGCTCTTCTAGGCTCTCCCTGGCATGAACACTGATGTCCAGTGACACTCCAACTGAAGCCTGCTAAACCCCTCTGGGCACACTGTCCCGATCTATAACTAGCTGTGTGTGTGTGTGTCATATGGATAATATTATACAAACATAAATGTATTTTTGGTTGCTCATACTAGTGATTGTATGTTTGCGTGCTGCCCTGATTTCTCACGTGGTGTTTGTGTGTGTGTGAGCGGTGCTTGTCTCTCTGTAGAAGTCTGGTCGAAGCCACAGGATGTGTTCTCTATGCCTTTACCCCCTGGAGAGGGGACAATACTCTTATGTCAGCTGTGTCTGTTACTGTCCCAGTCTCTTTCCCCATCCCGTCTCTGTCACCGTCTCTGTCCCCCTCTCTGTCCCCGTCTCTGTCACCGTCTCTGTCCCCGTCTCTGTCCCCGTCTCTGTCCCCGTCCCGTCTCTGTCCCGTCTCTGTCACCGTCTCTGTCCCCCTCTCTGTCACCGTCTCTGTCCCCGTCTCTGTCCCCGTCTCTGTCCCCGTCTCTGTCCCCGTCTCTGTCACCGTCACCGTCTCTGTCCCCCTCTCTGTCCCCGTCTCTGTCCCCCTCTCTGTCCCCGTCTCTGTCCCCCTCTCTGTCCCCGTCTCTGTCCCCGTCTCTGTCACCCTCTCTGTCACCCTCTCTGTCACCCTCTCTGTCCCCGTCTCTGTCCCCGTCTCTGTCCCCGTCTCTGTCCCGTCTCTGTCCCGTCTCTGTCCCCCTCTCTGTCCCCCTCTCTGTCCCCCTCTCTGTCCCCCTCTCTGTCCCCCTCTCTGTCCCCGTCTCTGTCCCCGTCTCTGTCCCCGTCTCTGTCCCCGTCTCTGTCCCCGTCTCTGTCCCCGTCTCTGTCCCCGTCTCCGTCTCTGTCCCCCTCTCTGTCCCCGTCTCTGTCCCCGTGTCTGTCACTGTGTACAAGTATTTGACAAGAATGACCTGAATGTATGTGTGTCTCCCTGTGTGTAAGTATGTCCATGGGCTCTTTTTCCGTCTCTTTCTGTCTCTGTCATCCACCTGAGACTGCGTTTCAGTGTTTGTGTATGTTTTCATGCACAGTATGTGCCCATTTCAGTAACCACATAACATATCCTTACATGCATTTCCAGTATGTCCTGTTGGTATTCTAGTGTATGCACTTCTGCACTATGTACAGTATATTGGGTGGGGCATAATGGGAGAGAAGTGGAATTGGGGAATGTCAAGGAGTTAGACTTGGAAGGGGGGTTCACAGGAAGCTGTCATGACCCCCCCCCCACACAACCTCTAACCCTTCTAGCAGCTCATCTCCTAACCCCCACCACACACTCACACACACCCTGCCATCCCTACTCGCCATATGTCCTGAGTGTGGCTGGAAAAGACATCCCCCTCCACTGAGCTGTAACGTCGTCTCTAATCATGCACGACAGTGGGGGTATGTGCCCATCATAACCCCCCCACAACACACACACACACACACACACACACACACACACACACACACACACACACACACACACACACACACACACACACACACACACACACACACACACACACACACACACACACACACACACACACACACACACACCCCCACAGGACGCCCCTGCACTGACACACATGCACCCTACAACCCCCAGTCCTTGGGAATGATTATTTCTCACTGTTTCTCTCTCCCTCACCCCCCTCTCTCTTCCCCTCCCTCTCTTCTCTCTCCGCGGCCATGGGTCTAGATCTAGGTCACTGCGCAGTGCTAGCACACCGTGCCAGTATGTATCTTTTTCAAAAACTGCAAAATAGGACTTTTACATAACGGGGTCGATAAGTTGACGCAGATATGTGTGTGTTTGTGTTGAGGAGCACGAACCATGATGCTAGTCACGCAAATTCCGCTGCAGCCGACCTAACCAACACCCATCAACTCCATGCGCTTGGTTTGCAAGTTTCACGAATTGTAACCCCCCCCACTTCCCCCTCTAGTCCCCACCTAGTGAAGAAGGCAGGAACCCACAGTGGGTCGCCATGTTGGGAGGGTAGCGATATCGCTAGCGTTAGCCTAGCGTGCTGCAGCAGGATGGGAGGGAGGGGTAGTGGAGATTAGCTTCTCCCCTAGTCCTCTTTGAAGTCTACATCATTTTCCCCTTTGTGAGGAGGGAAAGAAGGAGAGGTGAATTCCAAACGTCTACAGCGAGGAACATTCTTACCCAGCTCTCTCTCTTGAATGTGGGAAGAACAAGTGCCCCAACCCACATTATAGCCTATGATGAAATGTTGGTTTGTCATTTTATTTTGTTTTCACGGTTTTGTCTTGTCTGTTGTTTTAGTTGTTTTGCTTAGCTGTCGGGTTCATTTAGTTGGAGTTGACGTTCATGGACACTGACTTTGATTGACATTGATGGAACTGTGTGTGTGTGTCGTGCGTGTTACCTGTGCTTATATTCATTTTATCCAATAGGCTTGGGCGGTATACCATCTATACCGGTTGTATTTAGAAATAGCCACTGGATGGTTTTTCAATACCGGCAATACCCTTGAACCTATTTCTTTAAAGTTTTTCAATACATTTAAATATTTGTAGCTACTTTTAAGTAAATACCTGCAGTCAACTTGTGCAATATATTAGGAGATGAAGCAGATTGCGTTCTTCATTTCACCGGCCACATTATTTTACATTATGAAGCTGACCGTAGTTCCCCAGAACAGTTGAGCCAGTCACGTGTTTGTAAATAGCACAACCGGAGAAAGTGGGAGCAGGTGAGTCCAGCTGTGTATTGACAATCAATCAATCAAATTTATAAAGTGCCTTTCAGCAGATGTCACAAAGTGCTATACAGAAACTCAGCCTAAAACCCCAAACGGCAAGCAATGCAGATGTAGAAGCACGGTGGCTTGGAAAAATGCCCTAGAGTTTCTGCCAAGCAGAAATTACAATAAGAAACATTTTACACCTGCATTTACAAAACACAGCAAGATATTTCATATGTGTTTTTATATATTTTTTTCCTGTGAAAAACGCAGAATTCTATGTTAACATGAGACCTAAATTTAACTTAAGTGGCTGAATCAATAAGGTGACTGGGCATCATATTGTATTGTCTTTCTGCTGTATTTGAGAAGTCAAAGACCTCTGGATGAGTTAGTAGCAGCTGTACAATTATCTTTTCATTTTTTAAATTTGTTTAAACCTTTCTGTTCTTGGCCAGTCTTCTCCCCCCTCTTCTCCAAGCATAACAGGCAGGCCTGTTGCCCTAGAGACTCCCGATTCCACACAGACACAGCATGTACACATGCTGCTCCAGAGCCGGTACTGTTCTTCCTTCAGACAAGCAAGTGTCAAAACTTTGTTCATTTGCACAATGTCTCTCATTCACATTCAGTTGTAAATGTCTAAACTCACCAAAAATGACATCCGGTTGGTCCTACCTATATATGTACAACTTTATGAGCTGGATTCCCTGTCTTTGCAAATAATTTATTTAGCATCCTTTGTGACCAATAGAAGTAGTTTTTTTTGGGGGGGTTGGGGGTGTCTATCCCCTTGTGTACTAAGCCGGGAATACCGTATATCCCGGTATGAGTGAAGGACGATATGAAAGTCTGGTTACCGCCCAACCCTACTTTCCAATCCTGTATCCCATGTAGTGGCATATTAGGTTATAATGCGCTATATTATATAAAGTGTCACCTTGGATGTCTGAATACCACCTTCCATCTCACTTGCTGAATCTACAAAAGAATAACGAATAGCAAATGGTCATGTACAGAACAGCCCTATTTCCATCGCTCTCCTTCAAATATGTCCTTCAAATGTCTTTTCGCTGTGTAACAGGATAATTTCCATCAAAACGTCGCTCTTGACCTGTGCGCCACAACCGTGTCAGTTTTGGTCGAAGGTACTCGCCAGGCTCTGAGTAGGTCACAAGACATTAGCCTGCCGAGCTGGCTCTGCTTTCATCACCGAGCCACACCACCATCTCCCTGACAGGAAGGGAAGAGCGAGAGAGAGGAGAGGAAAATGCTTTGAGAAGTACTGCACCAAACATCTTAGCTAGATGTATATATTGTGTGACTATGACATCGGCAAAAACATCAAATTAATTACAGATTTTTTTTATTGATCTGAAATTAATTCAAACTTTAAAAAAAAGTTAAACAAAATCATCAACAACTTACATCCCTACATCAAACATGTCTCACAAAACGTAGGTATAAATAAGAAAATACTAAATATGTATATATGTACATGTGTATATATGTATATGTGTATATATTTTGTTGTATGTATTTATTATTTATATATATATGTGTTTGTGTGTGTGTGTCAACTGCGTTTATTTTCAGCAAACTTAACATGTGTAAATATTTGTCTGAACATAACAAGATTCAACAACTGAGACATAAACTGAACAAGTTCCATAGACATTTGACTAACAGAAATGGAATAATGTGTCCCTGAACAAAAGGGGGGGCAAAATCAAAAGTAACAGTCTGTATCTGGTGTGGCCACCAGCTACATTGTGTACTGCAGTGCATCTCCTCATGGACTGCACCAGATTTGCCAGTTCTTGCTGTGAGATGTTACCCCACTCTTCCACCAAGGCACCTGCAAGTTCCCGGACATTTCTGGGTGGAATGGCCCTAGCCCTCACCCTCCAATCCAACAGGTCCCAGACGTGCTCAATGGAATTGAGATCCGGGCTCTTTGCTGGCCATGGCAGAACACTGACATTCCTGTCTTGCAGGAAATCACGCACAGAATGAGCAGTATAGCTGGTGGCATTGTCATGCTGGAGGGTCATGTCAGGATGAGCCTGCAGGAAGGGTACCACATGAGGGAGGAGGATGCCTTCCCTGTAACACACAACGTTGACGTTGCATGCAATGACAACAAGCTCAGTCCGATGATACTGTGACACACCGCCCCAGACCATGACGGACCCTCCATCTCCAAATCGGTCCCGCTCCAGAGTACAGGCCACAGTGTAACGCTGATTCGTTCAAAGATGAACGTGAATCAGACAATCACTCCTGTCTGGTCCAGCAACAGTGGGTTTGTGCCCATAGGCGATGTTGTTGCCGGTGATGTCTGGTGAGGACCTGCCTTACTACAACAGGCCTACAAGCCATCAGTCCAGCTTCTCTCAGCCTATTGCGGACAGTCTGAGCACTCATGGAGAGATTGTGCATTCCTGGTGTAACTCGGGCAGTTGTTGCCATCCTGTACCTGTCCCGCAGGTGTGATGTACGGATGTACTGATCCGGTGCAGGTGTTGTTACATGTGGTCTGCCACTGTGAGGACGATCAGGTTTCCGTCCTGTCTTCCTGTAGTGCTGTCTTAGGCGTCTCACAGTACGGACATTGCAATTTATTGCCCTGGCCACATCTGCAGTCCTCATGCATCCTTGTAGCATGCCTAAGGCACGTTCATGTAGATGAGCAGGGACCCTGGGCATCTTTCTTTTGGTGTTTTTCAGAGTCATTAGAAAGGCCTCGTTAGTGTCCTAAGTTTTCATAACTGTGACCTTAATTGCCTACCGTCTGTAAGCTGTTAGTGTCTTAATGACCATTCCACAAGTGCATGTTCATTAATTGTTTTTGGTTGAACAAGCATGGGAAACAATGTATAAATCCTTTACAATGAAGATCTGTGAAGTCATTTGGATTTTTACGAATTGTCTTTAAAAGACAGGATCCTGAAAAAGAGACATTTCATGTGTGTGCGTGTATTTTACATGACAATTCTAGTGCAATTTTATTCACTCAATCTCAATGATTTGGGTTTTTCTTATTCACTATGGATGTCTTAACAAGCTGATTTAAATTTGGTATAGAATTCTGGAATTTTTGTTTGTGTATAAAGTATTTGGCAACAAGAATTTAAAAAATCATAATCATTTCAATGGTCTTGTTATCATTGCAATAGTAACATATATTATGTCCTTCTTGTCAAAAACATGGGTAGTCTTCAAGAAGGTAAATAAGTTTTCTGCAAAGTTTTTCCCCAAATCGATCACAGATTTATATTCATATAACAAGTGAGTCGGATTGTAACCTTATTTTTTGCCGAAAACGCAGATATCATCAATATCAACAAATTTGGATATATTAAATAACTATTTTGAGGAAGTGTTATGGCTATATTGTAGCTATGGTGGCTCAAGAGGGACAAACAACAATAATATTTCTGTAACGCTCGAAGAGTGATGGGTGTGGAGTCAGGCAGAGAGCAGAGGATTCGGGAAAAAACGCTTTAATGTCCAAACAGGAAAACGTACAATGGGTGATGCCGAACACAGGCGTAAATACACATACCCAAGTACAAACTGGTACCTTACCGGACAGCGGAAAAACCCAACAATAATCAATAACACCTCTTGACATAAACACTAACAAGCCCGCACAAACACAGGCGGGCTAACCGAACTTAAATAACCCCAACCCAAAAACCCCAACAAGGAACAGGTGAAACCAATTAGACAAAACCAAACGAAAAGGGAAAAAGTGATCGGTGGCAGCTAGTAGACCGGCGACGACCGCCGAGCGCCGACGGAATGGGAAGGGGAGCCACCTTCGGTGATATTCGTGACAATTTCCGCTTTTTTGTTGTTTTTCATGCGCAGTTCTTTACGGAGTATGCAAACAGACGTTCACTTCACCTAGCCGAGTTCTGCTCGGAGCAAACTGAACCTATGTATGCGAATACCTTTAGAGTATTAAGCTGCCCTTGTTTTTAAGTATTCGCAAAGTATGTTTTTTAAGCTACACTTTAGGATATTGTGGTTTGTGTTGAACATGGCATTCATGCAGAAATATATTTTTCTTCATCAGATGCATTAGAGTTATCGTTTTCCATCTTTAGTGTGTGAGTGTGTATAGAGTAGGGGTTGGGCAGGTAATGTTTCTGGTGCATGGGTAATGATTATGGTACATGGGTAATGATTCTGGTGCATGGGTAATGATTCTGGTGCATGGGTAATGATTCTGGTGCATGGGTAATGATTCTGGTGCATGGGTAATGATTCTGGTGAATGGGTAATGATTCTGGTGCATGGGTAATGATTCTGGGCCATGGGTAATGATTCTGGTGCATGGGTAATGATTCTGGTGCATGGGTAATGTTTCTGGTGCATGGATAATGTTTCTGGTGCATGGGTAATGATTCTGGTGCATGGGTAATGATTCTGGTGCATGGGTAATGTTTCTGGTGCATGGATAATGATTCTGGTGCATGGATAATGATTCTGGTGCATGGGTA
Source organism: Oncorhynchus gorbuscha (assembly GCF_021184085.1). Taxonomy (NCBI): domain Eukaryota; kingdom Metazoa; phylum Chordata; class Actinopteri; order Salmoniformes; family Salmonidae; genus Oncorhynchus; species Oncorhynchus gorbuscha. The sequence goes on along the minus strand of NC_060183.1, from coordinate 74,615,981 downwards.
ATGATTCTGGTGCATGGGTAATGATTCCGGTGCATGGGTAATGTTTCTGGTGCATGGATAATGATTCTGCATGGTGTGCCGCTCTTCTCTTTGATCTCTGGGCTTTGCTTTCTTTGAACTCCTCCACTATTCAGGAATTTTTTACAATGTAGGCTTTAAACAAACGTGCACGGTTCAACACTAAAGAAATATTTGAGCACACACACATACACACAGACAATGGGAATGGGGACCTCTTGTGTGGTCCTCTCTTTTAGGCGGGGTGAGGCTTGTTCTTTGGAGCCAGGTGTGCGTGTGTGTATGTCTGTAGAGATCAAAGGTAGACTAAACAAAAACATGCCTGCAGCCTTCCCTAGAAGGTAGCAGGTGTTGGGACATGCCCATTCTACAGTATTCTCAACAGCCCAGACAAGCCCTGCCCATTCCCCCTTAGACCATCCCATTCTCACCACATCACCCTCTGACATTACTCTGCGCCATTAGGATTCAAGATAGCTAATTGTAGCTGAGAGCCAGATTTCGAGTCATTGGTCATATTTGAATAACTCCAAAATGGATCCTTCCTTCCTTCTTTCCTTTACTTCCGAAGGTCATTGATCTGATTTGGTAGTGATTGTTTCAAGCAAGGAAAGAAGTTTAAAAATGTGTGTGTGTGTGTGTGTGTGTGTGTGTGTGTGTGTGTGTGTGTGTGTGTGTGTGTGTGTGTGTGTGTGTGTGTGTGTGTGTGTGTGTGTGTGTGTGTGTGTGTGTGTGTGTGTGTGTGTGTGTTGTTGGGGGGGGTGTGTGTGTGTGTGTTGGGGGTGTTTAAGTATGTGACAGGGTTTCCTTTAGCCGGTAATAACCGACTTTTGTCCCCCCAAAAAATAGAAAAGCTGATAAATAAGCGAGAAGAAGAAGCGATTAACTTTTAGCTTCTTCATTGATGGAAATACATTTAACTTGTCATGCTTATCGGTCTATAGTTTAATATACATAATTTTGTGGAACTAAATTGGTGCGTGTACAGTAAATTTGTTATGTATCTTATTTAGCACACATACAGCATACAGATACAGAGCCTTTGAGTGGAAAATCTGTCAGACAGCGCGAGAGTGGCTGCTACTGCAGCATTTTGTGGCGCTTTCAAGGCAACTGTGCACTCTGGGGGAAAATACGAGGTCAAATCATAATTCAGTGATCTTCAGGTCGGAACTCTGGAAAGTTGCCCAAGTTCCCAAGTTGGAATTCCCAGTTGGAGCTCCCAGTTCCCAGTTGTCTTGAACGCACTGAAATCGGAAGTCTGAGATTTCCAAGTTCCCAGTTGTTTTGAACGTGGCATCAAACGATAGCGAAAGGCAGGCTTCATCAGCGTAACACACACCACTTTGCAATGAGCTGAACTAAGCATTTGAATACTTAAATAAAGTTTTTATTTTTTTTATTTTGAATACATTTGCAAAAATGTCTAGAAACCTGTTTTCACTTTGTCATTATGGGCTATTGTGTGTAGGTTGCTGAGGACATTTTTATTTTATTTTATCCATTTTAGAATAATGCTGTAACATCACAAAATGTGTAAAAGTATTTTCCAAAGGCCCTGTACTATGATACATGTCTTATCTTGTTTAAAAGTAAACTGTTAGAGATTTGAAAGAGAGGAGATCTAACGGAAATATTCATCTGTCACATGGAACGTATCATTGATGTTGCTTGTAATCGATGGCTTTTGGTTGGGATATACAATGAGTGTACAAAATATTACTCTTTCAATGACAGACTGACCAGGTGAAGGCTATGATCCCTTACTGATGTCACTTGTTAAATTCAGCAATCAGTGTAGATGAAGAGGAGGAGACAGGTTAAAGACGGCTTTTTAAGCCTTGAGACAATTGAGACATGGATTGTGTATGTGTGGTGTTCAGAGGGTTAATGGGCAAGACAAAATATTGAAGTTCCTTTTGAACGGGGTATGGTAGTAGGTGCCAGGCGTACTGGTTTGAGTGTGTCAACAACTGCAACGCTGCTGAGTTTTTCACGTCAACAGTTTCCTGTGTGTATCAAGGATGGTCCACCACCCAAAGGACATCCAGCCAACAAGACACAACTGTGGGAAGCACTGGAGTCAACATGGGCCAGCATCCCTGTGGAATGCTTTCTACACCTTGTGAGTCCATACCCTGATGAATTGAGGCTGTTCTGAAGGCAAAAGAGGGAGCAACTCAATATTAGGAAGGTGTTCCTCCCTGTACACTCAGTGTATGTACATACGGTCACTGTTGGGATGATGTCGTTGATGCACTGATTATTGAAGCCGATGACTTGTATGGTAAACTCCTCAATGCAATTGGATGAATCCTTGGAATATATTCCAGTCTGCGCTAGGAAAACAGTCCTGTAGTTTAGCATCCGCCTCATCGTATCACTTCCGAATTGAGCATGTCACTCGAACTTCCTGTTTGAGTCTTTGTTTGTAAGCAGGAATCAGGAGGATCGATTTATGATAGTTATTGTCAGATTTTGCCAAATTCACGATTGGGGCCTCAATTTCAAATGGCCAAAACAAGTGACTGAATAACTGTGTATGTAGTGACTGAAGCCTGACAACTAGGGAAGGGGCAGTCACCACACACTCGTTTCATGTCATGAACAAAGCCAATGGGAAGTACTAGAAGGGGGTTATATCACGTACCCCTACCCTCCCCTTATGCATTTTTATCCTGCCTTCACTACCCTCCATCCCTTCTTTCATCTCCATCCCATCACTCCATCCTTAAGGGGAGAGGGCAGCCTCATGCCATGCTCAGCGGGGGGCTACCCCTATCTCTGCCCCATTTCATTCTTTGAACCACTCTCTCTCTCTGTCTCTTATCTTTTTGTTCTATCATTCCCTCCCTCTTGTACTGTTGTCTCGTTTGTTGTCTCATTCCTTCACTTTTGGGAATGTTTGTAGGTGGTGTCTAGCAGGGTACTCTGAACACACACACACACACCCATATATATCTATATACGCACGCCCCACTAGAGCTGTATGATCTTGCCCAAAATCAGCCCCCTTGTGTATTTAAATTGCAGAGCACGGAGTGATATACCATGGTTTGATGTAATATTGTCTGACATATTGAGTCTATGTTTTAGCCCACAGACCTACACAGCTGTGGCCTCATTCTCTTTTTCCTATTTCATTCCGAGCGATCTCCTCATCTCTGCCCTTTTAAGGTCGGGCTATTTTTGGAAAAGCAACGGGATGAGTGTGCATGCGTGTGCGTATGTGTGTGTGGGCATGTCTGACCACGCTCCATAGCTCAGTGCATGACCTCCCCCTCTTCCGTGTAAATTAGGCTTACATTTATGTATGCAGGGGAGGAGGAGCTGTGTGCGTGTGCGTGCGGTGAGAACAGTCCCCATAGGGCAGGGACTTGATTAGAGGGAATTAAATCAAGAGGGCCTATGCTTGCCTCGGCTTAGCCCTCCCGCTCCCACCACTTACCAGCACAGTCAAGGCCCATTCTGCACGCTTCCCTGGGTTTACACACACACGCACTGTCAAACACACTCTGTGGTATTGTCTGTATTAGGGCATTCGTTGTCTCTTGGGATACATTCTGTGTTTCCTCCCAGGTGAAGCCATGACACGTTGGCCGTTCCCAATGAAAAATACCTGACATCAACCTGTAGGCCTACTTATGACATGAACCTGTAGGCCTGCTTGTGACATGAACCTGTAGGCCTGCTTATGACATGAACCTGTAGGCCTGCTTGTGACATCAACCTGTAGGCCTGCTTGTGACATGAACCTGTAGGCCTGCTTATGACATCAACCTGTAGGCCTGCTTGTGACATCAACCTGTAGGCCTGCAACCTTAGGCCTGCTTATGACATGAACCTGTAGGCCTGCTTGTGACATCAACCTGTAGGCCTGCTTATGACATGAACCTGTAGGCCTGCTTGTGACATCAACCTGTAGGCCTGCTTGTGACATGAACCTGTAGGCCTGCTTATGACATGAACCTGTAGGCCTGCTTGTGACAGCAACCTGTAGGCCTGCTTATGACATGAACCTGTAGGCCTGCTTGTGACATGAACCTGTAGGCCTGCTTATGACATGAACCTGTAGGCCTGCTTGTGACAGCAACCTGTAGGCCTGCTTATGACATGAACCTGTAGGCCTGCTTGTGACATGAACCTGTAGGCCTGCTTGTGACATGAACCATGAACCTGTAGGCCTGCTTATGACATGAACCTGTAGGCCTGTAGGCCTGCTTGTGACATGAACCTGTAGGCCTGCTTATGACATGAACCTGTAGGCCTGCTTGTGACAGCAACCTGTAGGCCTGCTTATGACATGAACCTGTAGGCCTGCTTGTGACATGAACCTGTAGGCCTGCTTATGACATGAACCTGTAGGCCTGCTTGTGACAGCAACCTGTAGGCCTGCTTGTGACATGAACCTGTAGGCCTGCTTATGACATGAACCTGTAGGCCTGCTTGTGACAGCAACCTGTAGGCCTGCTTGTGACATGAACCTGTAGGCCTGCTTGTGACATGAACCTGTAGGCCTGCTTGTGACAGCAACCTGTAGGCCTGCTTGTGACATGAACCTGTAGGCCTGCTTGCGACAGCAACCTGTAGGCCTGCTTGTGACAGCAACCTGTAGGCCTGCTTGTGACATCAACCTGTAGGCCTGTTTGTGACATCAACCTGTAGGCCTGTTTGTGACATCAACCTGTAGGCCTGCTTGTGACATCAACCTGCAGGCCTGCTTGTGACATCAACCTGTAGGCCTGCTTGTGACATCAACCTGTAGGCCTGCTTGTGACATCAACCTGTAGGCCTGCTTGTGACAGCAACCTGTAGGCCTGCTTGTGACAGCAACCTGTAGGCCTGCTTGTGACTTCAGTTCTCTGGAGATCTTTCTTTGACTTTGACGTAGGCTGTCCTTATATTCCTGTCTCTGTGTGTGTGTGTTGTGTGCGTTTTCATGTGCATGTGTACAGATGGTTGCGCGCGTTTGTGTGTGTGTTTGTGCACTCAGGGTAGGTTGCACCAACATGGATTAACTCTTAAACTGGGTTAAATCAAGGTTTATCTATTAATCTTATTGCACCAAATTTTAAACCTAGTTTTAAATTAATCCTAGTTCAATTAAATCCTTCCTCTAATCTAAATTTAGTTTTAATTTGAAACCTAGATTAATTTTAAGCCTGTTGGTCAATTAATTTAAAAAATATATAAACTTAGATTGGAGATGAATTCTTAACTGCCACTTGAGGTGGTTTAACTGATCAAATGGCAGCACATCTACTGTGGAGAGACTAAAACGAGTTCTTCAGAGAGTATTTAGAGATGGGTGGAATCCTGTTGAGTTTTATGGTAATTAACTCATTATTAGTAGGCTATTTATGTTCCCATTTTGTACAACAATTGAATTGGGGCTTATGATATGCCCAGCCTTGGTACGAATGATGATGTTATGCAACATGCTGTCACGGGCCTGATAACAGTAACATTGTAGTGAAGTAGCATTAATGTTAGTTTTAACGTGCATTATAGGCATTGATGTTGGTGCAACCCACCCTTGGACCATATCCCCATGCTAAGGGTCAGGGCCCAGTGGCATAAAACATCTCAAATGTTTAAGGAATCATTTTCCCTTACCTAAGTGAATTGTCCCCTCAAATATTTCCTTAGGCAAGGGCGTACTTTCGGGGTTTTACAGTGGTTTGAAGTCATGCACGGCAGAAAGAGTATCTGGTTACCATGGAGATGGCCTTATTCACTGACTAAATGTCTCGACATACATGGCATTTATTTTGTGGGGTTGCAAAATATAACTTTTACAATCAAGACAGGATAACCAAATTGCTTCAGAAGATAATAAACCACATTTCTTTTACTTTTTCCGCATCTTGTTCCTGTAACTTTCTAGCGCGTCAAGCTAGCTTACAGAGTAGATAGCTAACTAGCCAGCTAGCTTTATAGCCATGGATTGTCCACCTTCCATTGTTTAGCTAATAAGTAGCTACCCAGATAGCTGGTGGGATGTTTTCCTTTTAAAACTAGGCCAGGGGAAAGCAACATTCACCCCCACAAATGCAGTTTACATTGATATCCATACTGAATGAAGCAGTTATGGGACATCATAGGCACCCTTTACTTTTTTCACTTAATAGAAGGGAGAAATTTACGTTAAAACATTTTGTGCAACTGACTTAAAGTTAAGGAAACGTTTTAAGGGTAAAGATCAGGGAAAATGTACTTAAAGGGAAACATCACCGCTATACACTATTTGGGGTGTTTTTCCAGAGCCCTACATACTTCTGATTGATTAGAGGGCGTTTCAGACATTATTATAGCTGTATTTTTGTGCCAGAAGAGGTCAACCAATGATGTAATTGGTTGATAGAGCCTGCTGTCTGATCTAAAAATTGAATGGAGTTATGTTTTGTAGCAATTGTGACCAGCTGGACGAGGACTCAGGAGGGAAAATGACAAACGAGTAAGTTGTTTTGCTGTCAAATATAGTGAGCTAGCAATAGAACTTGTCTTTTTACACGAGGCAGCTTTGTTTAGTACAGTACAATTTAGTGAACAATTTGGCCGTAACAGGGCTTAGCTATTACCAAGTTTCTAGCTAGCTGTGTTTGCTATACCTAAAATGTACTGTAGTCTAACGTTATAGCTAGTTAGCTAACAAACCTAGCTAGCCTCAGTGCCTCTCATTAGCAAGCTAACGTGCCTGTGGGATGTCTCATATTCTACACCATGCTGATGTAAACAGTACACAATGATTGCCCGTGAATGTGGTCCTTCTGTAGCTCAGTTGGTAGAGCATGGCGCTTGTAACGCCAGGGTAGTGGGTTCGATTCCCGGGACCACCCATACGTAGAATGTATGCACACATGACTGTAAGTCGCTTTGGATAAAAGCGTCTGCTAAATGGCATATATTATTATTATTATATTAATATCTAATGGCGTTCTCTCACAGACAATACCGCTTAGATACAAAGAAGTTGATGACTCTCAAGAGGAGATGTGAAAGGTCCCAATAATAATAATAAAAAAGAACAAAACTCTCCCCTTCTATCAAAGTGTCTCCGCACACCTCACTACACTACCCAAACACACCATATGCAAGTATTCCCTTTGTAGAACTATAGTATTTATTATAAGAGTTAGTAGTATATTTTTATTCTACTGTATATATGTAATACATTGCCATAACTGTTCCTGCATACTGCTGTGTAAACTCACCTCGGTCTCCAGAGCAAATAAACTTTGTCTTGAATACAAGCCCTGTCTACTTATTTGCTATATTGACAGACTAATCTACTGTTTTATTGAAACATGTTTACTTGCCAACAAATAAAAATGTAAATGATGCACCAACTCCCAGCATCATTTGTAGCAGTAAGATTGTAGCTAGTTACTTCCAAATACATTTGATGAATATCACAGTGAATTGATCCACAAGTTGAAGTCAACACTTTATTGGTTTCTGATGCAGCTGGAATAATTTAGTCACAAGTCAATACACTATGATGTATAACGCATATAAAACACCATTATATACACTAGCGTTCAAAAGTTTGGGGTCACTTAGAAATGTCTTTGTTTTCCATGAAATCATACATGAAATGAGTTGCAAAATGAATAGGAAAAATAGTCAACACTTGACAAGGTTAGAAATAATGATTAAAAAGAAAATTGTGTCCTTCAAACTTTGCTTTTGTCAAAAAGTCTTCCATTTGCAGCAATGGCAGCCTTGCAGACCTTTGACATTCTAGTTGTCAATTTGTTGAGGTAATCTGAAGAGATTTCACCCCATGCTTCCTGAAGCACCTCCCACGAGTTGGATTGGTTTGATGGGCACTTCTTACATACCATACGGTCAAGCTGCTCCCACAACAGCTCAATAGGGTTGAGATCCGGTGATTGTGCTGGCCACTTCTTCCCTAAATAGTTCTTGCATAGTTTGGAGCTGTGTTTTGGGTTATTGTCCTGTTGTGGGAGGAAATTGGCTCCAATTAAGCACCGTTCACAGGGGATGGTGTTGTAAAATGGAGTGATAGCCTTCCTTTTTCAAGATGCCTTTTACCCTGTACAAATCTCCCACTTTTACCACCACCAAAGCACCCCCAGACCATCACATTGCCTCCACCATGATTGACAGATGGGGTCAAGCACTCCTCCAGCATGCTTTCATTTGTTCTGTGTCTCATGAATGTTCTTTGATCTGATCACCTCAAACTTAGATGAGTCTTTCCATAACACTTTTTTTCAATCTTCCTCTGTCCAGTGTCTGTGTTCTTTAGGCCATCTTAATCTTTTCTTTTTATTGGCCAGTCTGAGATATGGGTCGGCAGGGTAGCCTAGTGGTTAGAGAGTTGGACTAGTAACCGGAAGATCCCCGAGCTGACATGGTACAAATCTGTCGTTCTGCCCCTGAACCCACTGTTCCTAGGCCGTCATTGAAAATAAGAATTTGTTCTTAAGGCCAGCATCCCAGAGTCGCCTCTTCACTGTTGACGTTGAGACTGGTGTTTTGCGGGTACTATTTAATGAAGCTGCCTGTCGAGGACTTGTGAGGTGTCTGTTTCTCAAACTAGATGCACTAATGTACTTGTCCTCTTGCTCAGTTGTGCACCCGTGCCTCCCACTCCTCGTTCTATTCTGGTTAGGGCCAGTTTGCGCTGTTCTGTGAAAGGGAGTAAGACACATCGTTGTACGAGATCATGAGTTTCTAAGAAATTTCTTGCATGGACTAGCCTTCATTTCTCAGAACAAGAATAGACTGATGAGTTTCAGAAGAAAGGTCTTTGTTTCTGGCCATTTTGAGCCTGTAATCGAAATGCTGATGCTCCAGATACTCAACTAGTCTAAAGAAGGCCAGTTTATTGCTTCTTTAATCAGGACAACAGTTTTCAGCTGTGCGAACATAATTGCAAAAGGGTATTCTAATGCTCAATTAGCTTTTTACAATTATGAACTTGGATTAGCTAACACAACGTGCCATTGGAACACAGGTGTGATGTTTGCTGATAATGGGCCTCTGTACGCCTATGTAGATATTCCATTAAAAATCTGCCTTTTCCAGCTACAATAGTCATTTACAACATTAACAATGTTTACACTGTATTTCTGTTCAATTTGATGTTATTTTAATGGACAAAAAATGTGGACATTACTAAGTGACCCCAAACTTTTGAACGGTAGTGTACATATGTACATCGGGTCGGCAGGATAGCCTAGTGGTTAGAGTGTTGGACTAGTAACCGGAAGGTTGCAAGTTCAAATCCCCGAGCTGACAAGATACATATCTGTCGTTCTGCCTCTGAACAGGCAGTTAACCCACTGTTCCTAGGCAGTCATTAAAAATAAGAATTTGTTCTTAACTGACTTGGCTAGTTAAATAAAAAACAACAGCTCCTGAGCATACTAGGCATTCAATATTATACTACAACATCAGTCGAACTGAATATGGATGTTTTGTTGGTTGAATGTTCCAGGCAGGTTCCAGAATGTTCTTCAGCTGGACAACCTCTTCTTGTGTTGGGTAATGGCATCAGGTTTAGTAGGCTTTGGCGAGGCTTTGACTTTGTGTGTGTGTTTTGTTACACTAGTTGGGCATTGAGATGGGCTGTTAGCAAAGATTTGAAAAGTTTGAGGGGGGCTTGACTTGGAGACGGTCTAGTCATGTATTGTTTTGTATGGGCACCTACAGTTGTGCTGTTGACTAGACAAGCACTGCCAACAATAGAGTGAACAGGCTAGAAGAGTATTCTATCAGCCCCTCTCACCCATGTGAGAAAATTGACTGCAAGGGTGGGAAAATTTTTAGGAGCACATGTCTTGTAGACAGTTTAGTGTATTGGTGATTTTGTTTTCTCAAGGGGGTGTTGTGCTTTCATAAATACATTTGGCTGTCCTGGATTGTTTCTAAGTCAAATGATCTGGAGCTTGAGCTTATTCCAGGCTGAAAGCTTTCATCCAATGAGTCTACAGGCTCTCAAACTACTAAAGCTGGTGTCAGGGTCATCATCATTAGGATTAGTCTGTATTGATAGGACACAAAGTAGTCAGTGATTAGCCAACATTTTACTAATGTCTCGGTAGTTTGTCCCAATCAATACACAGTCAAACAAAGAACTATAGCAAGCTAGTTAGCTAGGTTATTTTCTGCTGCGCTGATAATGGCTGATCGGAGGCCTTCCTCTTTGAAGTGAAGGGGAAAATCACCTTTCAACTTTCGACAATATGGCAACCCCATCATCAGTTCAATTTCAGACTGAATTCTCTGGCTGAAAGTGCTGGCTACAAGCACAGACATTTTGATATTTCTCACATCAATTGGATACACCTCCACGAGGCGGTCCTCTGCGTCCTGATATCGCTATGAATTCTGGATGTTGTGGTTTGCTTACAACCAGGAAATGTAGCTGGCCTGTTTTTACTATTTCTATGCAGTGTGTAGTGAGTAAATTAAAAAATGTTATGACACATATGTTAATAACATATTAATGGTCATATATAATGAAATAGAGCAGTGAAAATGTCCCTTTTAAAGTGTTTTATGCAACTAGGCCCAGGCCTCTGGTAGTCATGGTGAATCACTGAGATCTGGGCCAGTATCCACAAAGTGTCTTGAGTAGAAGTGCTGAACTAGGATCCGGTCCCAATCTTCTCATATAATCTTATTAATTATATTTTTTTAAGGAGAACCTGATTCTAGATCAGCACTCGCACTCTGAGAGACTTTGTGGATGCGGGCTTTGACATACCTTGACTACACAGACGCACATTCTGACAGGCACTCCCTGGCCTCCTTTTCCCTCTGATACTTCAGTTCACCCAGGGTGCGTTCCCAACAGAGCACTGCATACTACATGCTCCATACTTGAATACTAATCGGAATGAGATGGAACACCCTCTCGTTGCTCATCAACACAAGCAACCGGAATCATGTAAGACTTAGATGCTAAGTAATCCAGTCAAACAGTGCCCCCGCCATAGACAGGCTGTTGATGAGCTTAACAGGGCCTTAGCATCAGAAGCTCTATGACAGCTCTTATCAGTGGAGAGGCTGTTATGCTTCAAGGACAGTAGAGGAGACCAGGTTTTCTAGTTGTCCTATATTTAAAAAGTAGGAACATACAGTTGAAGTCGGAAGTTTACATACACCTTAGCCAAATATATTTAAATTCAGGTTATCACAATTCCTGACATTCAATCCTAGTAAAAAATTCCCTGTTTTTTTTCCCACCTTAATTTAATCTTGTAGGCTAGGTTAGAACAAGTTCTCATATACAACTGCGACCTGGCCAAGATAAAGCAAAGCAGTGCGACACAAACAACAACGCAGAGTTACACATGGAATAAACAAAACATACAGTCAATAACACAATAGAAAAAAAATAAAGTCTATATACAGTGTGTGCAAATGGCGAGAGGAGGTAAGGCAATAAATAGGCCATAGCAACGGAGTAATTACAATTTTGCAAATGAACACTGGAGTGATAGATGAGCAGATGATGATGTTCAAGTAGAAATACTGATGTGCAGAAAAGTAAATAAAAACAATATGGGGAAGAGGTAGGTAGATTGGGTAGGCTATTTACAGATGGGCTGTGTACAGCTGCAGTGATCGGTTAGCTGCTCAGATAGCTAGCTGATGTTTAAAATACAAGTCTCCAGCGTCAGCATTTTTGCAGTATGTTCCAGTCATTGGCAGGGAACTGGAAGGAAAGGCGGCCAAAGGAGGTGTTGACTTTGGGGACGATCAGTGAGATATACCTGCTGGAGCACGTGCTACGGGTGGGTGTTATCATCACCAGTGAGCTGAGATAAGGCGGAGCTTTACCTAGCATAGACTTATAGATGACCTGGAGCCAGTGGGTCTGGTGACGAATATTTAGCGAGGGCTAGCCGACTAGAGCATACAGGTCGCAGTGGTGGGTGGTATAAGGGGCTTTGGTGACAAAACGGATGGCGCTGTGATAGACTGCATCCAGTTTGCTGAGTAGAGTATTGGAAGCTATGTTGTAAATGACATCTCCGAAGTCGAGGATTGGTAGGATAGTCAGTTTTACGAGGGTATGTTTGGCGGCGTAAGTGAAGGAGGCTTTGTTGCGGAATAGGAAGCCGATTCTAGATTTAATTTTGGATTGGAGATGTTTAATATGAGTCTGAAAGGTTTTTGTAGTTGGCCACATATTCTAAGTCAGAATCGTCCAGAGTAGTGATGCTTGTCGGACGGGCAGGTGTGGGCAGCGAATGGTTGAAAAGCATGAATTTGGTTTTCACTAGCGTTTAAGAAAGTTTGGATGCCGCGGAAGGAGTGTTGTATGGCATTGAAGCTTGTTTGGAGGTTTGTTAACACAGTGTCCAAAGAAGGGCAAGATGAATACAGAATGGTGTCATTTGTGTAGAGGTGGATCAGGGAGTCACCTGCAGCAAGAGCGACATCGTTGATATATACAGAGAAGAGAGTCAGCCTGAGAATTGAACCCTGTGTTACCCCCATAGGGACTGCCAGAGGTCCGGACAACAGGCCCTACTATTTGGCACACTGAACTCTGTCTGAGAAGTAGTTGGTGAACCAGGGGAGGCAGTCATTAGAGAAACCAAGGCTGTTGAGTCAGCTGATAAGAATACAGTGATTGACAGAGTCGAAAGCCTTGGCCAGGTCGATGAAGAATGCTGCACAGTACTGTCTTTTATCGATGGAGGTTATGATATCGTTTAGACCGAAGAGACCGAAGTCTACGTTCGGTCTCAACATAGACTTTGATCTGAAGCCATTCTTGTGATTATTGTGACTTTGCCATTGTAATTGTTTGCAAGCTTTTGTAGTCAAATTAATTTATGATGGTATGCTATCCATTTGTTGTTTGTATGCTGTTCTTTGTATGCCATTTTAATATTTGATAATTAACCAATGATATTAGGCCACTCTTGGCCATGATTACAGACACCTGTGTCTTTTGACACTACATAAACGAGTCATCCCGCAGTCTTTGTGATTATACCCTGATGAAGACAGCTTCACTGTCGAAATGTTGGGAATACATTTTTTGCATCTGAGCTCCTAGAGTGTGCGGCTTTCTTTAATTTTCATGATACCCTTTAGTACCTTGAGCGTGGCTGAGGTGCACCTGCGACCAGCTCCGCATTGCACAGTGGTGAAGGTACGGTGGGATTGGAAATGGTCAGTGATCTGTTTTTTAAATATATTTTTTAAATTATTTATTACAAAAAACACAAGGAAGGAGTAATATTAAATTATTAGAACATGAAGGACAAACAATACAGCATCAAGACACTATCAAACATGTATCTGTCTTTCTGCAACAGAGCCATCCTTATGTGTGAGGGGGTGTGTGCATGATAGTAATATAAAATATGTCAGTTTCCTTCTCATGATCACAATCTTGTGAAGGCCGAACCCTCCAAGATCCCCAAGATCTGTCCCTCAACCATTTGAGATGCCTCCCACAGCCCCCCCCCCGAGTATGTCTACTTCACCATCAGCCCATTTTATAGGTAAGCTGCAAGGTAATGTAAAAGTTGTATTTTTTAAGGATCCAAAACGTAATATTGTACTCTTATCATAATTAGGTTTTAGTCCAGAGAATACAGAAAAGTTATCTAGATCTTTAATAAGACATTGCTGGGATCTAGCTTGCGTACTTAACATTAAACTTGAGTCATCGGCATACATGGACACTTTTGTTTTTAAGCCTTGGATTTCTAATCCTCTGTTTGTTGGATCTGGGTTTAATAGCTAGCATTTTGATGGCCATAAGAAATAGATATGGTGACAGCGGACACCCTTGTTTAACGCCGCTTGACAATTCAAAACTCTCCGAGAAGTAGCTGTTATTTACTATTTTACATTTTTACTAATTTCATAAGACAATTACTGAAATTGAAAAAATCCAGGCATTTATAAATAAAATCCAGTCTTTATCAAATACATTTTCAAAATCTGCTATAAATACCATTCCTGGCTTCTTATGTTTCATGATGTTCTATTATTTCTAATCCATGTAAAAAATGTAAAAAACCTGTCTGATCAGGATGAACAATACCTGATAAAACCCTTTTAATTCTGAGTGCTATGCATTTTGTTAGTATTTTTGCATCACAACATTGAAGTGTATGGGGCCTCCAGTTTTTTAGATAGACCAGCGCTTTATATTTTGCCATCTGGGTCTTGTTTTAATAATTGAGATATCAGACCTTCCTGCTGAGTACCTGACAGACTACCATTTCTATATCAGTAGTTAAAACAATCTAACAATGGAGCTTTTAGTATATCAAAAAATACTTGATAAACCTCTACTGGTATGCCATCAAGCCCTAGGGTTTTTCCAGACTGAAAGGATTTAATAGCCTCAAAGTTATTCCTCTGTCATTTGGCCTTCATACTGATCTTTTGGTACATTTGTTAATTTTCCATGTTTTATAATATTTGGAAAGAATTCCTTACCGTAATCTTCATTCAGTTTGAGAGGATGAGACGGAAAAGAGAACATCTGCCTAAAATAATTAGCTTCCTCTTTTAAAATATCATTCGGAGAATCATAGATGACTCAATCTTCAGTAACGAGTTTCTGCAAATTATTTTTGTTAGCATTTCTGTATTGGAGATTCAGGAAGAGTTTTGTGCATTTTTCTCCATATTCCATCTAGTTTTCTTTATTTTTGTAATAGATTACATTAGATCTTTCTTGAATAAGTTCCTTAAGTTATTTTTGTTTTTCTCTAACTTATTTTGTATCTCTGTAGTATCATTTTTATTGCTATCTATTAGTTCATGTAATTCCCTTGTTATTCTTGTCTCTTTAGACAGAAACCGCTTTTTTATTATTGATGAATATTGAATTGGTGTAGACCTTACTGTGAAATGCTTACTTACAAGCCCTTAACCAACAACGCAGATGAAGAAATAGAGTTAAGAAAATATTTACTGAATAAACTAAAGTTAAAAAAAGAATCTAATAAAAAAAATGTAAAGTACATATCAATATAAGGGTATATACAGAGGGTTCCAGTACCGAGTCAATGTGAGGGGTGGAGGTTAGTCGAGATAATTTGTAAAGTGACTATGCATAGATAATAAACAGTGAGTAGCAGCAGTGTAAAAACACAAGGGGTGTCAATGTAAATAGTCCAGGTGGCCATTTGATTAATTGTTAAACAGTCTTATGGCTTGGGGGTAGAAGCTGTTAAGGAGCCTTTTGGTCCTAGACTTGGTGCTCTGTTACCACTTACCGTGCAGTAGCAGAGAGAACAGTCTATGACTTGGGTAACTGGAGTCTGAGAATTTTTGGGGCATTCCTCTGACAGTGCCTAGTATTTAGGTCCTGGATGTCAGGAAGCATGGCCCCAGCAATGTACTGGGCCAAACATCTGTAATGCCTTACGGTCAGTTGCCTTACCAGGCGGTGATGCAACCGGTCAGGATGCTCTCGATGGTACAGCTGTATACCTTTTGAGGATCTGGGACCCATGCCAAATCTTTTCAGTCTCCTGGGGGGAAAAGGTGTCGAGGTGCCATCTTCACAACTGTCTTGGTGTGTTTGGACCATGTTAGTTCATTGGTGATGTGTACACCAAGGAACTTTAAACTCGATAACCGCTCCACTTTAGCCCCATCGGTGTTAATTGGGGCCTAGTCCACGATCGGCTCCTGTACCTTGCTCACATTTGTGGTATGTTGTTGTCCTGGCACCACACTGCCATGTCTCTGACCTCCCTATGGGCTGTCTCATTGTTGTCAGCAAACATAATAATGGTGTTGGAGTTGTGCTTGGCCACGCAGTCGTGGGTGAACAGAGAGTACAGGAGCACACTATTTACCTGTACTATTAGTTCATGGATTTCCCTTGTTAGTCTTTTTTATTTAGACAGAAACTGCTTTTTTTATTATTGATGAATGTTGAATTGAATGACCCCTGAAGGTACATTTAAAGGTATCCCAAACAATAAGGGGATTTGCTGAACCTATATTATACTGGAAAAATTCAGTTGATTAAATTGCCAATATCCCCGTCCACGTGGAAAATCTATAAGAGTTATGTGAATGCCAATTAGATGATGATCCGATCACATTCTGTCTCCTATTAAAACTTTTTTGACCTTTGATGCAAGAGAGGAAGAGACAAGAAAGTAGTCAAGACGACTAGCTTGGTTAAGTCTCCTCCATGTACAGTGGGGAGAACAAGTATTTGATACACTGCCGATTTTGCAGGTTTCCCTACTTAGAAATTATGTAGAGGTCTGTAAGTTTTATCATAGGTACACTTCAACTGTGAGAGACGGAATCTGAAACAAAAATCCAGAAAATCACATTGTATGATTTTTAAGTAATTCATTTGCATTTTATTGCATGACATAAGTATTGGATGCATAAGTATTCTGATGTTAGCATGCATGAAACCAAGGCTTTTATGGTTACAGAAGTCAACAAATGAGAGTACCTGGGGACAAGCAGGGCCTGGATTAACCTCCACATCACCAGAGGAGGAGTAGGATGAGGGTACGGCTAAAGGCTATCAAAACTGGTTGTCTCGTGCGTTGGGGACAGATAATAAAAGGAGCAGATTCCTGGGCGTGGTAGATTAGATTCACGGCATAATGTACAGACTGGTATGGTGGGGTGTGGGTACAGTGGAGGTAAACCAATGCACTGAGTGCATCTCTGGATGAGCTAGTTATGCTTGGTGAGGTCACCGCATGTGTGGGAGGTGGGATAAAGGAGGTATCTGAGGCATGTTGAGTGGGACTAGGGTCTCTGCAGTAGACTAAAACAATAATAACTATCTTAAACAACAGTATACAAGGCATATTGACATTTGAGAGAGACATAAAGTGAGGCGTAAAGCAATCACAGATGTTGATTGGGAGAGCTAGCTAAGACAACAACAAGCTAAGATAAATCAGCTAGTTAGCTGCTATCCGAGTGACTATTGGCTTACGTCGGTCCCGGAGCAAACATAAATTATTCCTGAGCTAGCCAGCTGTAGAGTTCCATCAGCCACTCCTGGGCTACAATCACCTATCCGGACCTGTTTTACTGCCGATGCGGAGCCCCACCGGTCCTTCACGACGGGTCTACCGACGTTATCTGCCCGAGGGAGTTATGCAACTGGCCCCTCCGTTGCGACGTTACCTGAACGCCCTTCAGCGGCCCGCAAATCGTCAGCTGTCTTATCGGCTGCTATCTGAATAGGTCTATCAGACAATTTTCTTGGGTCCCTATAACTATATCTATTTTGCCAATTGGATTGGTCCCCTCTACCACACGGAACCCCAATAATCTACCAACGGAAACACATGAGGTGGCTAAAAACAGAACTCCATCCTCTGCCAGCTTGCTACCGATGGCCCGGCTAGCTGTCTGAATCGCCGTGACCCCAACCAACCTCACTACTCACTGGACCCTTATGATCACTCGGCTAAGCATGCCTCTCCTCAATGTCAATATGCCTTGTCCATTGCTGTTCTGGTTAGTGTTTATTGGCTTATTTCACTGTAGAGCCTCTAGCCCTGCTCATTATACCTTATCCAACCTTTCAGTTCCACCACCCACACATGTGATGACATCACCTGGTTTCAATGATGTTTCTAGAGACACTATCTCTCTCATCACTCAATGTCTAGCTTTACCTCCATTGTATTCACATCCTACCATACCTTTGTCTGTACATTATACCTTGAAGCTATTTTATCGCCCCCAGAAACCTCCTTTTACTCTCTGTTCCGGACGTTCTAGACGACCAATTCTCATTTCTTATTTTATTTATTTATTTCACCTTTATTTAACCAGGTAGGCTAGTTGAGAACAAGTTCTCATTTGCAACTGCGACCTGGCCAAGATAAAGCATAGCAGTGTGAACAGAAAACACAGTTACACATGGAGTAAACAATTAACAAGTCAATAACACAGTAGAAAAAAGGGGAGTCTATATACAATGTGTGCAAAAGGCATGAGGAGGTAGGGGAATAATTACAATATTGCAGATTAACACTGGAGTGATAAATGATCAGATGATCATGTACAGGTAGAGATATTGGTGTGCAAAAGAGCAGAAAAGTAAATAAATAAAAACTGTGGGGATGAGGTAGGTGAAAATGGGTGGGCTATTTACCAATAGATTATGTACAGCTGCAGCGATCGGTTAGCTGCTCAGACAGCTGATGTTTGAAGTTGGTGAGGGAGATAAGTCTCCAGCGATTTTTGCAATTCGTTCTGGTCACAGGCAGCAGAGTACTGGAACGAAAGGAGGCCGAATGAGGTGTTGGCTTTAGGGATGATCAGTGAGATACACTTGCTGGAGCGCGTGCTACGGATGGGTGTTGCCATCGTGACCAGTGAACTGAGATAAGGCGGAGCTTTACCTAGCATGGCCTTGTAGATGACCTGGAGCCAGTGGATCTGGCGACGAATATGTAGCGAGGGCCAGCCGACTAGAGCATACAAGTCACAGTGGTGGGTAGTGTAAGGTGCTTTAGTGACAAAACGGATGGCACTGTGATAAACTGCATCCAATTTGCTGAGTAGAGTGTTGGAAGCAATTTTGTAGATGACATCGCCGAAGTCGAGGATCGGTAGGATAGTCAGTTTTACTAGGGTAAGCTTGGCAGCGTGAGTGAAGGAGGCTTTGTTGCGGAATAGAAAGCCGACTCTTGATTTGATTTTCGATTGGAGATGTTTGATATGGGTCTGGAAGGAGAGTTTGCAGTCTAGCCAGAGACCTAGGTACTTATAGGTGTCCACATGAAATGAAAATGTAATACTACCTGTGAATGCGACCGGGTTGTTGAGTCCTATTCGGTAGACGTTGGCTAGCTGTTGGCTAGCTGTTGGCTAGCTGTTGGCTAGCTGTCGGCTAGCTGTCGGCTAGCTGTCGGCTAGCTGTCGGCTAGCTGTTGGCTAGCTAGCAGAGTCTCCTACGTTAAGGACGACAAATAGCTGGCTAGCTAACCTCGGTAAATTAAGATAATCACTCTAAACTACACAATTATCTTGGATACGAAGACAGCAAAGACAGCTATGTAGCTAGCTAACACTACACTAATCAAGTCGTTCAGCTGAGTGTAATAGTTACTACAGTGCTGCTAATCGGTGGGCGTTTGCTAGCTGGCTAGCTGGCTAGCTGCTGGGCAAATAGCAGTGAAGAGTACGTTAGGATGACGAAATACGATAATTATGCAATTATCTTTGATACAAAGACGGCTATGTAGCTAGCTAAGAAGAAATTGCTAAGATTAGACAAATCAAACCGTTGTACTATAATGAAATGTAATGAAAAAGTTATACTACCTGCGGAGCGAAGTGCCGATGCGACCGCTCGCTCCAACCCGGAAGCTAGGTAAAGTCCCCCCTTATCTCAGCTCGCTGGTCACCATAGCATCTCCCACCTGTAGCACACGCTCCAGCAGGTATATCTCTCTGGTCTCCCCTAAAACCAATTCTTCCTTTGGCCACCTCTCCTTCCAGTTCTCTGCTGCCAATGACTGGAACGAACTACAAAAATCTCTGAAACTGGAAACACGTATCTCCCTCACTAGCTTTAAGCACCGGCTGTCAGAGCAGCTCACAGATTACTGCACCTGTACATAGCCCATCTATAATTTAGCCCAAACAACTACCTCTTCCCCTACTGTATTTCTTTCTTTCTTTTGCTCGTTTGCACCCCATTATTTCTATCTCTACTTTGCACATTCTTCCACTGCAAATCTGCCATGCCAGTGTTTTACTTGCTATATTGTATTTACTTCGCCACCATGGCCTTTTTTACCTTCACCTCCCTTATCTCACCTCATTTGCTCACATTGTATATAGACTTATTTTTCTACTGTATTATTGACTATATGTTTGTTTTACTCCACGTGTAACTCTGTGTTGTTGAATGTGTCGAACTGCTTTGCTTTATTTTGGCCAGGTCTCAATTGTAAATGAGAACTTGTTCTCAACTTGCCTACCTGGTTAAATAAAGATGAAATAAATCAAATAAATAACAACAACAGGTAAAATGGTGATGAGGGGATAGGGATGGTCGGTTAACTACACACAGGGCCTGAGTTCGAGGCTGGGGCCGACAGATAAATAAAAAAATTAACTAAATGGAGTATCGTGAATAATGAACAGTCCAGCAGGCATCAGCTATGTAGCCCAGTGATCATAAGGTCCAGTGAACAGCAATAGATGGAACAGGGAAGCCGCAGGGTAGTCGTTAGTACGCTAATATCACACGGGAGAAATAGCGTTTATAGTTAGCAGGCCGGGGTTAGTAGAAGCATCTGCTCCGACGTCCGGCAAAGGCCGGTTGAAGGCACAGCGGATGGAGTTCCGTCGGCAGACCAGTCGTGGTGGTACGGCGGGGCGCCGTGTCGACAAAGGGTCCAGGCCAGATGGCGAAAGGGGTATTGTAGTTGTAGTAATTTAGTTTGCTAGCCGGGAGATGCTCCTGGCTTGACACTAAATGGTACTAGCTTCGGGGCAGAGGCGTTAGACACTTTAGCCACTCGGTAGCAGCTAGCTAGCAGCGATGATCCGATGCAAAGGTCCAGAGCTTATGGCAAGGATCCAGTGGACTAGTAGATTCTAGCCATGTTGGGGTAGAGTCTGGGAGGTATCAGCTGTGTAGTCGAGTGATCACTGAGTAGGCCGGGAGGTGGGCCTGGCTCAGTGCTAGCTTCGGGGCTGGGTCACTCGGTGGCAGCTCGCTAGCTGTGATGATCAGGACTAATGGTCCAGGGCTTACGGCAGGAAACCGGCGTTGTAGTGGAGAAAACAGTCCGATACTGATAGGCTGGCAAGTATTTACCAGGCTAAAAAACGTCTGGTGTCTGTGCGGAAGGTAAAGGCCGCTAGCAGTGGCTGATAATGACTAAATAGCTAGTAGCTGGTTAGCTTCTGATGGAGGTTCTGGCTATAAGTTTTAGTTCAGACTGTCAGAATAATAGAAGAGAGAATGATTTATTTCAGCTTTTATTTCTTTCATCACATCTCAAGTGGGTCAGAAGTTTACATACACTCACAATTAGTATTTGGTAGCATTGCCTTTCAATTGTTTAACTTGGGTCAAACTTTCCGGGTAGCCTTCCAATAGCTTCCCACAATAAGTTGGGTGAATTTTGGCCCACTCCTCCTGACAGAGCTGGTTTACCTGAGTCAGGTTGGTAGGCCTCTTTGCTTGCACACTCTTTTTCAGTTCTGCCCATACATTTTCTATGGGACTGAGGTCAGGGCCTTGTGATGGCCACTCCAATACCTTGACTTTGTTGTCCTTAGCCATTTTGCCACAACTTTGGAAGTATTCTTGGGGTCATTGTCCATTTGGAAGACCCTTTTGTGACCAAGCTTCAACTTCCTGACTGATGTCTTGAGATGTTGCTTCAATATATCAACATTATTTTCTTTCCTCATGGTGCAATCTATTTTGTGAAGTGCACCAGCTCCTCCTGCAGCAAAGCACCCCCACAACATGATACTGCCACCCCCGTGCTTCATGGTTGGGATGGTGTTCTTCGGCTTGCAAGCATCACCCTTTTTCCTCCAAACATAACGATGGTCATTATGGCCAAACAGTTCTACTTTTGTTTCATCAGACCAGAGGACATTTCTCCAAAAAGTATGATCTTTGTCCCCATGTGCAGTTGCAAACCCTAGTGTGGCTTTTTTATGGGGGTTTTGGAGCAGTGGCTTTTTCCTTGCTGAGCGGCCTTTCAGGTTATGTTGATATAGGACTCGTTTTACTGTGGATATAGATCATTTTGTACCTGTTTCATCCAGCATATTCAAGGTCCTTTGCTGCTGTTCTGGGATTGATTTGCACTTTGCACCAAAGTACGTTCATCTCTAGGAGACAGAACGTGTTCCCTTCCTGAGCCGGTATGACAGCTGTCTGTGTGGTCCCATAGTGTTTCAACTTGCGTACTATTGTTTGTACAGATGAACATTGTACCTTCAAGCATTTGAAAATTGCTCCCAAAGATGAACCAGACTTGTGGAGGTCTACAATTTATTTTCTGATGTCTTTGCTGATTTCTTTTGATTTTCCCATGATGTCAAGCAAAGAGGCACTGAGTTTGAAGGTAGGCCTTGAAATACATCCACAGGTACACCTCAAATTGACTCAAATGATGTCAATTAGCCTATCAGAAGCTTCTAAAGCCATGACATAATTTCTGGAATTTTCCAAGCTGTTTAAAGGCACAGTCAACTAAGTGTATGTAAACTTCTGACCCACTGGAATTGTGATACAGTGGATTATAAGTGAAATAATCTGTCTGTAAACAATTGTTAGAAAAATTACTTGTCATGCACAAAGCAGATGTCCTAACCGACTTGCCAAAACTATAGTTTGTTAACAATAAATTTGTGGAGTGGTTAAAAAATGAGTTTCAATGGCTCCAACCTAAGTGTATGTAAACTTACGACTTCAACTGTATATGAACAAATGTTTGTGAATGTCAGTTTGATAGCGTGTGGGGGGGTAATTAGTGCATGCGTTCGTGCGTGTGTGAGCATGCAGGCCAACACTACTGTATGTTTAGTACTGTACTGGTGGTCAGCGTGTGTGAGCATGCAGGCCAAGACTACTGTACGTTTAGTACTGTACTGGTGGTCAGCGTGTGTGAGCATGCAGGCCAAGACTACTGTATGTTTAGTACTGTACTGGTGGTCAGCGTGTGTGAGCATGCAGGCCAAGACTACTGTATGTTTAGTACTGTACTGGTGGTCAGCGTGTGTGAGCATGCAGGCCAACAGTACTGTATGTTTAGTACTGTACTGGTGGTCAGCGTGTGTGAGCATGCAGGCCAAGACTACTGTACGTTTAGTACTGTACTGGTGGTCAGCGTGTGTGAGCATGCAGGCCAAGACTACTGTACGTTTAGTACTGTACTGGTGGTCAGCGTGTGTGAGCATGCAGGCCAAGACTACTGTACATTAGTACTGTACTGGTGGTCAGCGTGTGTGAGCATGCAGGCCAAGACTACTGTACATTAGTACTGTACTGGTGGTCAGCGTGTGTGAGCATGCAGGCCAAGACTACTGTACATTAGTACTGTACTGGTGGTCAGCGTGTGTGAGCATGCAGGCCAAGACTACTGTACGTTTAGTACTGTACTGGTGGTCAGCGTGTGTGAGCATGCAGGCCAAGACTACTGTACGTTAGTACTGTACTGTTGGTCAGCGTGTGTGAGCATGCAGGCCAAGACTACTGTACATTAGTACTGTACTGGTGGTCAGCGTGTGTGAGCATGCAGGCCAAGACTACTGTATGTTTAGTACTGTACTGGTGGTCAGCGTGTGTGAGCATGCAGGCCAAGACTACTGGACATTAGTACTGTACTGGTGGTCATTGTGTGTGAGCATGCAGGCCAAGACTACTGTACATTAGTACTGTACTGGTGGTCAGCGTGTGTGAGCATGCAGGCCAAGACTACTGTACGTTTAGTACTGTACTGGTGGTCAGTGTATGTGTTTGTCTATTTATACACATGTGGAGTCTGCAATGGAGGGATTTCTGTGGCCCTGTGTAGAGGTGAGGAATCCATAGACACAATAAGTGGTGTCTTCCTCCCTCCTTCATGTCCAAGTCTCTCTGTCTTCTCCACTCAATCTGAGAGGAAAATAGCTGCCGGTTATTCGACTCCTCCTCCTCCTTAGAGCCTTTTTTTCTCCGGCTCGGTCCTGATGATTTTTTACATGGCTCGGAGCAACTGCACAGATTTTTCAGCTGCGGAAAGAATCCTTTTGGGACATCATTTGCATAATCTATGACCGCTAAGGTTAAATATTTGAATAATTGTCTCAACCCCCTTTAGTCCCCAAAACATTGTAAGACACTCATGCTCTATCTGTGTAAAGCAGTGAACCATTAAATTTTAATTTCAATAAATACATAAATAATTATTCTCTGTGTGGAGATCGGCATCACGCCATGAAGATTATCATATTAAAGTAAGAAACATATTTTTTTAAAGCAAGGTTGATAAAGGCTCAAAAACAGTGAGCAAAGTACCTTTCGGCAAAATACCTTAAGCGGGGAAAGGAAGAATCAGTATTATGTTTATTTGTTATATATTACACAGGGATTGCTCTGAAATGCACGTCTTACTATTTTTTTTTCATTCATTTTCAAAATGTTACCATTTAATAAACATTGTACTGTAATTCTAACTGTAGTAATTTACTGAGTCACAATAACCAAGTCGACTAGGTTGTTGTTTTTATCCGTGTGAGTGGATGTATTGTGTTTATCATAAGTGAGAGGTTATAAAATGAGTGCCTGATTCATTACATCTCTCATACTGAGATGATTACACCTCTCGTACTGAGATGATTACACCTCTCGTCCTGAGACGATTACACCTCTCGTCCTGAGACGATTACACCTCTCGTCCTGAGACGATTACACCTCTCGTCCTGAGACGAGTACACCTCTCGTCCTGAGACGAGTACACCTCTCGTCCTGAGACGAGTACACCTCTCGTCCTGAGACAGTACACCTCTCGTCCTGAGACACCTCTCGTCCTGAGACGAGTACACCTCTCGTCCTGAGACGAGTACACCTCTCGTCCTGAGACGAGTACACCTCTCGTCCTGAGACGAGTACACCTCTCGTCCTGAGACGAGTACACCTCTCGTCCTGAGACGAGTACACCTCTCGTCCTGAGACGAGTACACCTCTCGTCCTGAGACGAGTACACCTCTCGTCCTGAGACGAGTACACCTCTCGTCCTGAGACGAGTACACCTCTCGTCCTACACCTCTCGTCCTGAGACGAGTACACCTCTCGTCCTGAGACGAGTACACCTCTCGTCCTGAGACGAGTACACCTCTCGTCCTGAGACGAGTACACCTCTCGTCCTGAGACGAGTACACCTCTCGTCCTGAGACGAGTACACCTCTCGTCCTGAGACGAGTACACCTCTCGTCCTGAGACGAGTACACCTCTCGTCCTGAGACGAGTACACCTCTCGTCCTGAGATCCCTTATACCTTTATTTTTTTAAAGCATACGATCTTGCATTAGATTTAAGATGGATCTGAAACGTAACTAGATACTGTCGATTTAATGGGATTGAATACAATATGCAGGGACAAATATAATAATTGAGTCATTGAGTCACAATGACAGAGTCATTGTGCCATATATGGTAGAGATATGTTGTAACAACTGTAGAGACTAAATGAACAGAGAGGATCTGAATATCAATGGCTATTCCCTGGAAGGGGCAGCTTGACTCAAATCCATATAGACCTCCATGCCATCTGGCTCCCCTGGCTCCCGTGGCACGTTCAACCTCCTGTTAGCCAACCAGGTTGGCACATGGGGTCACGGAACATATGCAGTGGTATCCTCCTGTCAGACATGGGTTGGCACACTGGGTAACTGCTTACCGATGAGGTACATAGAAATGCTTTTTATAAAATGGGCATATCCCCTCAGGCCATTCAAGAACTCTGAATTAGAAATACAGTCTATCATAATGTACAGAATCACTAAAAGTTCATTGGAGAGTCTTTTTTCAGATACGCTTTGAGGATCAGAAATGTAGCTGAATGTAGAATTACTATATTTCTGTTAGCTGTACTGTGAAGCCTACTCCCCTATTTGCCTGTTCTCTCTCTAAATCCCTTTGCATACTGCAAAACAAGCTCATTTGATCAGTACTCGACAGCCTGTGATTCCTGGGGAGGCATTATGGAAACATTTGCATAATTCATTTTTCATAAGTCAATGTTAAACTACGTTTGTAGCAAGCAAATTGATGAACAACCTCATCGCTGACTTGATGAAGTTGATCCTTGCCTGTCGACTCTGAACTACTACGGCGTTTGACCTCAATAGCCGTGAAACATGATGATGACAATAGTGATGCACTGCTAAATCCAAAATGGATTTACGATAGGAGATCTACAGTAATCTTATTGCATACTGTTTGGCTTTGGAGTTGTGTGATCTGTGCTTTGACCTGCTTTCTCTCTCTCTCTCTCACTCTCTCTCTCTCGCACTCTGTCTGTGTCTGTCTCTCTCGCAGATGTAATCAATGAACATCACTTAGGTAAGACAAACATTTGCTCAAAAGAATGCAAGAATTTTATATGAATTGATATTAATGTGTAATGTAGCTTTGGAGTGTTGATGAGGTTTATAAGCGTTGTGTAGTACTTTGTCTCTTGTACACACGCACACACACAAGCACACAGAGAAGAAACACACACGCATACAGTCACACCACACAAAGTCCCCCACATTAGCCATTCGTATTCTCCCTTTGACAGTTTGCGTGGACACACACACACAAACATTCACACTCTCTCTCACACACAGAGGAAATAAGGATCTCTCATATTAAAGGGTACATTTTGAGGGCTAATGTGAAGTAGGCCTACTACTTCCTTTCCTGTCCGATAGAGTTGTTGAGCCACAGTGTGTGTGGAATTACCGCCATGTATTCTGGCTCATACTCTTCTTCTTAATGCCCAACGATTAGAAAAAGGTGCAATTGCATACAAGGTCACCGAGTGAGCGGGGGATCGTTTTAAACGGGTTAGCGAGCGCTAGTTAATTTGCTGAGATTAGCGTAAGCCTTGTGCTGCGGCGAGGAGCAGAAGGCGGACGGGGCCTCTTGACTGTTAGTGCCGTTTGACATCGGGATTAATTTGACCGGGGAGATTATGCCTCCCGCTTCCCACTCGCTGACAAGCAGCGACTTTAAACCAGGACGCCAAATTGCGGCGCTAATGGTTTTGAATGAGGTGGGGGAGAGAAGGGAGAGAACTCTGCAGAATGACTGAATTGGGGTCTGTATTACATTTGCTTTATTTTTCTCCTTTTTGTCACTCAAAACCCAGGCCATGAGGTATCACATGATCCGGCTGTTTCTTTTTCACTTCTTTCTCTCTTTCTGCATCTCAGTGCTAGAGGCGTCACTACAGACCCTGGTTCGATTCCAGGCTGTATCACAACCGGCCGTGATTGGGAATCCGCACAATTGGCCCAGTATCGTCCGGGTTTTGCTGGGGTAGGCCGTCATTGTAAATAAGAATTTGATCTTAACTGACTAGCCTAGTTCAATAAAGGTTAAATAAAAAATAAAATTCTCAATTGTCTCTCCCTCTCTCTCTCTCTACTCCCCCTCACTCTCTCACACACTCTCTCTGCCCCACCTCTCTCTACTCCCCTACCTCCTCTCTCTTTATCTCTCTCCCCCACCCCCCATGAGTAAAGGAACTCAGCATGGGGTGGTGAAGAAGACTTAAGAAATGAATAATTGAAGTGACGAGCACTTTAGTGACGTGTTGTCTCTGGATACGACTACTTATACCTTTGATGAACATTGCACTCCCCGACCTTTTCTTAGAATCCTGAATAGAAGAACAGCTACTTCTAGTAGATACAATGATTATTTAAAAAATATATATAATAATGTTAGTATATCATTAAATTAGCAATGTGCTTTGCTAAATTGGCTCGATGAATCAAATTGTCATATTGGATTCTTATAAGAAGTGTGCGTATCTTCTTTTCCCATCTTTAGGTCCTTTGTTCTGAACAAAGGTACTGATGTTCTTCTCCTCAGCCAGTTTGTTGGTGGCTTGTGTGCATCACAGGCCATGACTACAGTACATCCTACAAGCATACATATACGTCTAGGTTTTACTGCTGAAACCCAGGGGGTTACCAGGGGGTTACCGCTAACTCTATCGCTAACTAACCCTATGCGAGGAGACTTGAGTTTAGTAGGCCGCTGTCGCTGACTGTTGTGTAAGCAGGGAGCGCCCAGCATGAATAAAATAATGCAGGCATCCTCCCAAGCCTGCTGAACGGGGGCTTTTTGTCCTAAGCTAACTGGAGCAGGAGAATGGGTCTGTACAGCCATCTAGCCTGTTATTTCAGCAGGGGCTGAGCGCCGGACCCACTAATGCTATGTGACAGTTCTGGAGCAAGGAGGAGGAGGGATAGAGAAAGGGAAGGGGGGGTGAGGAGAAGGGATGGAGAAAGGGAGAGGGGAGGGGAGGGATGGAGAAAGGGAGAGGGGAGGAGGAGGAGGAGGGATGGAGAAAAGGGGAGGAGGGGGAGAAGGGATGGAGAAAGGGAGAGGGGGAGGAGGAGGAGGAGGGATGGAGAAATGGGGAGGAGGAGGAGAAGGGATGGAGAAAGGGAGAGGAGAAGGGATGGAGAAAGGGAGAGGGGAGGAGGAGGAGGAGGGGAGGGAGGAGGAGGGATGGAGAAAGGGAGAGGAGGAGGAGAAGGGATGAATAAAGGGAGAGGAGGAGGAGGAGGAGAAGGTTGGAGAAAGGGAAAAGGGGTGGAGAAAGGGAGAGGAGCGGATAGGAGGAAGAGGGAGATGAAGGGAGAGGAGAGGAAAGGAAGAGGGATGGTGAGGTGGAGAGGAGGAGGAGGAGAGATGAAGGGAGAGGAGAGGAAAGGAAGAGGGATGGTGAGGTGGAGAAAAGGGGAGGAGGAGGAGAAGGGATGGAGAAAGGGAGAGGAGAAGGGATGGAGAAAGGGACAGGAGGAGGAGAAGGGATGAATAAAGGGAGAGGAGGAGGAGGAGGAGGAGAAGGTTGGAGAGAGGGAGAGGAGGAGGAGAAGGAAGGAGAAAGGGAGAGGAGAGGAGGAGAAGGGGTGGAAAGGAAGAAGGATGGTGAGGTGGAGGAGGAGGAGAGATGAAGGGAGAGGAGAGGAAAGGTGAGGTGGAGAAGGGATGGAGAAAGGGAGAGGAGAAGGGATTTTTTTATTTTACCTTTAATTTACTAGGCAAGTTAGTTAAGAACAAATTCTTATTTTCAATGACGGCCTAGGAACAGTGGGTTAACTGCCTGTTCAGGGGCAGAACGACAGATTTGTAACTTGTCAGCTCGGGGATTTGAACTTGCAACCTTTCGGTTACTAGTCCAACACTCTAACCACTAGGCTACCCTGCCGCCCCAAATGGATGGAGAAAGGGAGAGGAGAAGGGATGGAGAAAGGGAGAGGAGGAGGAGAAGGGATGAATAAAGGGAGAGGAGGAGGAGAAGGTTGGAGAAAGGGAGAAGGAATGGAGAGAGGGAGAGGAGAGGAGGAGAAGGATGGAGAAAGGGAGAGGAGGAGAAGGATGGAGAAAGGGAGAGGAGGAGAAGGGGTGGAGAAAGGGAGAGGAGGAGAAGGGGTGGAGAAAAGGAGAGGAGAGGAAAGGAAGAGGGATGGTGAGGTGGAGAGGAGGAGGAGAGATGAAGGGAGAGGAGAGGAAAGGAAGAGGGATGGTGAGGTGGAGAGGAGGAGGGGGAGTGATGAAGGGAGAGGAGAGGAAAGGAAGAGGGATGGTGAGGTGGAGAGGAGGAGGAGAGATGAAGGGAGAGGAGAGGAAAGGAAGAGGGATGGTGAGGTGGAGAGGAGGAGGGGGAGTGATGAAGGGAGAGGAGAGGAAAGGAAGAGGGATGGTGAGGTGGAGAGGTGGAGGAGAGATGAAGGGAGGGGAGAGAAAAGGAAGAGGGATGGTGAGGTGGAGAGATTAAGGGAGAGGAAAGGAAGAGGGATGGTGAGGTGGAGAGGAGGAGGGGGAGAGATGAAGGGAGAGGAGAGGAAAGGAAGAGGGATGGTGAGGTGGAGAGATTAAGGGAGAGGAAAGGAAGAGGGATGGTGAGGTGGAGAGGAGGAGGGGGAGAGATGAAGGGAGAGGAGAGGAAAGGAAGAGGGATGGTGAGGTGGAGAGGTGGAGGAGAGATGAAGGGAGGGGAGAGAAAAGGAAGAGGGATGGTGAGGTGGAGAGATTAAGGGAGAGGAAAGGAAGAGGGATGGTGAGGTGGAGAGGAGGAGGAGGAGAGATGAAGGGAGGGGAGAGGAGAGGAAGAGGGATGAAGGGGAAGTGGTAGAAGAACAATAATGGAGGAAAACAGGGATGCAGGGAAATGTGGACCAGGGAGAGAAGGGTGTTAGAGAATGGACCACAGTCATGATGGAGTAATGAGAGAAGGTGAGGTAATGGGAAGAGGAGAGTTGAGGTAAAGGGAGGAGGAGTGAGGGTGAGGTAAAGAGAAGAGGAGAGAGGTTGAGGTGAGGTAAAGGGAGGAGGAGAGGAGGTAAATGGAAGGGGAAAGGTGAGGTAAAGGGAAGGGGAGAGGAGGAGAGGTGAGGTAAAGGGAAGGGGAGAGGAGGAGAGATGAGGTAAAGGGAAGGGGAGAGGAGGAGAGATGAGGTAAAGGGAAGGGGAGAGGAGGAGATGAGGTGAGGTAAAGGGAAGGGGAGAGGAGGTGAGGTAAAGGGAGAGGAAGTAAAGGGAAGGAGAGAGGAGGTAAAGGGAAGGGGAGAGGAGGTAAAGGGAAGGGGAGAGGAGGTAAAGGGAAGGGGAGAGGAGGTAAAGGGAAGGGGGAGGAGGTAAAGGGAAGGGGAGAGGAGGTGAAGGGGAGAGGGGAGGAGGTAAAGGGAAGGGGAGAGGAGGTGAAGGGGAGAGGAGGTGAAGGGGAAGGGGAGAGGAGGTGAAGGGGAGAGGAGGTAAAGGGGAAGGGGAGAGGAGGTAAAGGGGAAGGGGAGAGGAGGTAAAGGGGAAGGGGAGAGGAGGTAAAGGGGAAGGGGAGAGGAGGTAAAGGGGAAGGGGAGAGGAGGTGAGGTAAAGGGAAGGGGAGAGGAGAGGAGAGGAGGTGTGGTAAAGGGAAGGGGAGAGGAGGTGTGGTAAAGGGAGGAGGAGGAGGTAAGGTAAAGGGAGGAGGTGAGGTAAAGGGAGGAGGAGAGAGGGAGAGGTAAGGTAAATAGAAGGGGACCACAGAGATACAGTGCAATTGTAATAATTGTAATTATATTATAAACATCCATTGGATTTTATTGTGTTATATTTAATTCTGTGACACTCACACATTGTGATTCCATGAAACTTTGAGTAATATGAGAATCATTATTCCAACAGCAGATTCCAGTTGGATGTTTAGTAGAGTGGTGATACTGTAGGTTGTTTTAGAGCTACAGAGCCTTCAGAAAGTATTCAAACCACTTGACTTAGTCCACATTTTGTTGTTACAGCCTGAATTTAAAATGGATTACATTTAGATTTTGTGTCACTGGCCTACATACAATACCCCATAATGTGAAAGTGGAATTATGTTTTTAGAAATTACTACAAATTAAATAAAAATTTAACTTTTAAATGTTTTGAGTCAGTAAGTATTCAACCCCTTTGTTATGGCAAGTCTAAACACTCTGTGTGCAGTAATAGTGTTTCACATGATCAGTCGAGCAGTGAATTCCAAAATCAGATTCAACCACAAAGACCAGGTAGGTTTTCCAGTTCCTCTCAAAGAAGTACACTATTGGTCGATGGGTAAAAAACCAAATGAAGCAGACATTGAATATCCCTTTGAGCCTGGTGAAGTTAAGAATTACACTGTGTCAATACACCCAGTCATTACAAAGATACAGGCGTCCTTCCTAACTCGGTTGCTGTAGAGGAAGGAAACCGTTCAGAGACTTCACCATAAGGCCGATAGTGTCTTTAAAACAGTTACAGAGTTTAATGTCTGTGATAGGAGAACACTGAGGATGGATCAACAACATTATAGTTACTCCACAATACTAACCTAAATGACAGAGTGAAAAGAAGGAAACCTATACGGAATAAAACATATCCTAAAACCTGCATCCTGTATGCAATAAAGCACTAAAGTCAAATTGCAAATAATTTGGCAAAGAAATGTATTTTATGTCCTGAATACAAAGCGTTATGTTTGAGGCAAATCCAACACATCACTGAGTACCACTCATCATACTTTCAAGCATGCTGCATCATGCTATGGGTATCCTTGTTAGGATAACAATACGTGGAATAGAGCGAAGCACAGGCCAAATCCTAGAGGAAAACCTGGTTCAGTCTGCTTTCCAACATACACTGGGAGATGATTTCACCTTTCAGCAAGAAAATAATCTAAAACACGAGGCTAAATATACACGGGAGTTGTTTACCAATACGACATGTCATGTTCCTGAGTGGCCTAGATACAGTTTTGATTTAAATCGGCTTGAAAATCTATGGCAATACTTGAAAATGGCTAATGTACGAATATTGTACAATCCAGGTGTGGAAAGCTCTTAGACACTTACTCAGAAAGACTCACAGCTGTAATCACTACCAAGGTGATTCTAACATGTGTTGACTCAGGGGTGTTATGTAAATGAGATATTTCTGAATTTCATTTTCAATAAATTTGCAAACATTTCTAAAAACATGTTTTCACTTAGTCTAGGTATAGGTATCGTGTGTAGATGGGTGAGACAAATAATCAATTGAATAAATGTTTTATTCAGGCCTTAACACAACATGTGGTGTGAATACTTTCTGAACCACTGTATACAGATGATGTCTATAGTACAGTGTTCAGTCATCGACATCCTGGTATCAGTTTATATGTGTCAAATGTTTGTGACGCAAAGCAATAATACCATGTTGCCATCAAAGTGGGATGACACAACATCCTTTAGGGCTCAGTGTGAGATTGGCGTAGGCTGGGGGTGGGGGTAAGGTCTTGGGTGGGATCGCTCTGATGTTGCTTTAATTTGTGGAATTGGGGTTAATGGTAGACATCCATAGAAATAGAATTACACACACACACACCACACCACACACAGTTGATTTATTAAGTGATGCACACACCCATGCTGTATTACCACTGACAGCCAGTAGTGTAACGTACTACATAAGTCGTTTTTGTGGATGTCTGTACTTTACTTTACTATTTGTATATTTGACAACTTTTACTTCTCTACATTCCTAAAGAAAATAAGGTATGTTTTACTCCATACATTTTCCCTGACACCCAAAAGTACTCATTACAGTATGAATGCATAGCAGGACAGGAAAATGTTCCTATTCCCACACTTTTCAAAAAAACATCCCTGGTCATCCCTACTACCTCTGATCTGACTCCCTAAACACACATACTTAATTTGTATGAATGACAATGAATGAATGAATGAATTATTCATTTGTGAGTGATGTCTGAGTGTTGGAGTGTGCCCCTGGCTATCCGTAAATAAACAAAACAAGAAAATGGTGCAGTCTGGTTTGCTTAATATAACTCATTTGAAATTATTTATACTTTTGATACTTAAGTGTATTTAAAACCAAATAGTTTTAGACTTTTACTCAAGTAGTATGTATGACTGGATGACTGTTCCTTTCTATTTAGGTATGGGAGCTTTTTCCACCACTGCTGACATGTTTAATTTTTTTATTTTACCTTTATTTAACTAGTCAAGTCAGTTGAGAACAAATTCTTATTTTCAATGACTGCCTAGGAACAGTGGGTTAACTGCCTGTTCAGGGGCAGAACGACAGATTTGTACCTTGTCAGGTCGGGGGTTTGAACTTGCAACCTTCCAGTTACTAGTCCAACGCTCTAACCACTAGGCTACCCTGTTCATATGAATACTATCCATATGAACACACAGATGGATAGTATTCCAACAGTTTGTTTTCTCAAACCTCTACGACACTTGAGTAGTGAACACACACACCACACACCACACACACGCCAAGACTAGAAGGGAGTCACAAAGGAACGAGAGAGAAAAAATCAGAGAGCAAAATAAAAACAAGTATTTTTTTTATTTTATATATTTATTTTTTTCTGTGCTCTGCTCCTGCCCTGACAAGATCATACACCATCCCCTGAAGTGCAAAAGATGGGAGGGAAAGATATGAGGGGGCGAGGGAGAGACGATATGCGAGAGGGAGGGAGAGCGAGAGACAGACAGAGATGAAAAGGAGAGAAATACTAGAGGGAAAAAGACAGTCTGTTCCCCTCTTGTCTGAGAAGCCTGTCATTACGATGTTGGCGTCGGCAGGGTGGAGGAGGGGGGGGGACAGACTTGGCGGGGAGTCTCATCTCCAAAATATATAAGGGGTGAAGCAAAATGGCTGCCTCACCAAGCCTGGGGAGAGCGGGAAGGAAACCAAGCCTGTGGAGAGAGGGGAGGAAACCAAGCCTGTGGAGAGAGGGAAGGAAACCAAGCCCGGGGAGGGAAGGAAACCAAGCCTGTGGAGAGAGGGAAGGAAACCAAGCCTGTGGAGAGAGGGAAGGAAACCAAGCCTGGGGAGAGAGAGAAGGAAACCAAGCCTGTGGAGAGAGGGAAGGAAACCAATCCTGTGGAGAGAGGGAAGGAAAGCAAGCCTGGGGAGAGAGGGAAGGAAACCAAGCCTGGGGAGAGAGGGAAGGAAACCAAGCCCGGGGAGAGAGGGAAGGAAACCAAGCCTGGGGAGAGAGGGAAGGAAACCAAGCCTGGGGAGAGAGGGAAGGAAACCAAGCCTGGGGAGAGAGGGAAGGAAACCAAGCCTGGGGAGAGAGGGGGAAACCAAGCCTGGGGAGAGGGAAGGAAACCAAGCCTGGGAAGACCAAGCCTGGGGAGAGGGGAAGGAAACCAAGCCTGTGGAGAGAGGGAAGGAAACCAAGCCTGTGGAGAGAGGGAAGGAAACCAAGCCTGTGGAGAGAGGGAAGGAAACCAAGCCCAAGCCTGGGAGAGAGGGAAGGAAACCAAGCCTGGGAGAGAGGGAAGGAAACCAAGCCTGGGAGAGAGGGAAGGAAACCAAGCCTGGGGAGAGAGGGAAGGAAACCAAGCCTGTGGAGAGAGGGAAGGAAACCAAGCCCGAGGAGAGAGAGAAGGAAACCAAGCCTGTGGAGAGAGGGAAGGAAACCAAGCCTGAGGAGAGAGGGAAGGAAACCAAGCCTGTGGAGAGAGGGAAGGAAACCAAGCCTGTGGGAGAGGGAAGGAAACCAAGGGAAGGAAACCAAGCCTGTGGAGAGAGGGAAGGAAACCAAGCCTGTGGAGAGAGGGAAGGAAACCAAGCCTGGGAGAGAGGGAAGGAAACCAAGCCTGTGGAGAGAGGGAAGGAAACCAAGCCTGTGGAGAGAGGGAAGGAAACCAAGCCTGTGGAGAGAGGGAAGGAAACCAAGCCTGTGGAGAGAGGGAAGGAAACCAAGCTTGTGGAGAGAGGGAAGGAAACCAAGCTTGTGGAGAGAGGGAAGGAAACCAAGCCTGTGGAGAGAGGGAAGGAAACCAAGCCTGTGGAGAGAGGCGGAAGGAAACCAAGCCTTGGGAGAGAGGGAAGGAAACCAAGCCTGTGGAGAGAGGGAAGGAAACCAAGCCTGTGGAGAGAGGCGGAAGGAAACCAAGCCTTGGGAGAGAGAGAAGGAAACCAAGCCCGGGGAGAGAGAAGGAAACCAAGCCTTGGGAGAGAGGGAAGGAAACCAAGCCTGGGGAGAGAGAAGGAAACCAAGCCTGGGGAGAGGGGGAAGGAAACCAAGCCTGGGGAGAGAGGGAAGGAAACCAAGCCTGGGGAGAGAGGGAAGGAAACCAAGCCTGTGGAGAGGGGGAAGGAAACCAAGCCTGGGGAGAGAGAAGGAAACCAAGCCTGGGGAGAGGGGGGAGGAAACCTAGCCCGGGGAGAGAGGGAAGGAAACCAAGCCCGGGGAGAGAGGGAAGGAAACCAAGCCCTGTGGAGAGAGGGAAGGGGGAGAGAGGGAAGGAAACCAAGCCCGGGGAGAGAGGGAAGGAAAGCCCAAGCCCTTGGGAGAGGGAAGAGCCCGGGGAGGGAAGGAAACCAAGCCTTGGGAGAGAGGGAAGGAAAAACCAAGCCCTGGGGGAGGGGGAGAGCCTGGGGGAAGGAAACCAATCCTGTGGAGAGAGGGAAGGAAACCAAGCCCGGGGAGAGAGAAGAAAACAGCCAGATGTGGAGAGAAAGGGGGAGGGAGAGAGAGCAAGGGGGCGAGAGATCCATCCCCAGGAAGGAGGGAAGGTAACATAAAGGGGATACAGGCTGAGTAAAGAGGCAGGTTCCCCCACAGAACAGACCGGTGTGTGTGTGTGGTGGTGAAATTATGTTTGAGTGTCTACATTCGCACTTGTGAATTTGGTAGTGTGTGTTTATTAAACATTTCACAGCTCACAAGAGGAATTCTTGCGACAGAATGAGAGAGCGAGGGAGGGAGTGAGAGCAAGGAGAGTGAGTGAATGAGGGAGGGAGAGAGTCAGAGCTCATGCCATCGTTGTCAGTGAGAAGAGAACCGTTGGAATCAGCAGAGCTCAATCCACTTCTCAAGAGAGCTTAGTACTCTCTCAGCACTCTCTCTCACACACACACACACACACACACACACACACACACACACACACACACACACACACACACACACACACACACACACACACACACACACACACACACACACACACACACACACACACACACACACACATGCGCGGTCCACCACTTTAGCCACTGATGTCCTCTTCCCTCCGGCAGTGTGAGTGTACCCCATAATAGCACACATTAAGCCTGTCTATATAGTGTAGCAGGCTTATACATTGACCAGCATAAAATAGAGCCGTATATCTCTTTCGTTCTCTCCCCCTTTGTCTATTGCTCCTTCTCTCGCTCTCTACATCTCTCCCTCTTTTTAAAAACTTTATCTTTTTCTCTCCCCCCTTCTGTCTCTCTATCTCTCTTCACTTTCTCTCTCCCCCCCCCCTCCTCTCCTCTCAATCTCTTCGTATCTATTTCTCCTCAGGGGGAGGCCCACTGTAGTCCTCCTGCCTGCTAAACCCCTTCTTTCGCTAACGAAGGGAAAGGCTTCGTTCGTTATGCAAATGAGATTTATTCAGTCGGCCTGTGAGACGAATCCCCCCAAGGAGATCGTGTTAATTATGTAAAATTTAAAAACGAACGAAACACACACACAGAAAAAAACAAAAAAACATCTCCCCATCATATTATTAGAAATGTGACCTTGTTTGTCGGAACGGAAGTAATGTGCCCTATTTCTTTCCCTGGCTCTTTTCATCAAGCCTCTCCAACCAATGTTTTGTTTCAGCTTGACATTTTTACATTTTGCGCTGGCTGTCTGGCAAGGCAATGATGGTAGAGGTATTTAGTGGTGGGTGGGTAAGTTGGAAGCGATGTGTCGTCCTCGTGTGGTGTAATGGCCACAGTACATCTTGTGAGAGAGGGAGGGAGAGAGAAAGGCCGCCGAAAGGCAGACCTGGCTCAAGAGAAGACAGGCTATGTGCACACTGTCCACAAGTAAGGTGGAAACCGAGCTGCACTTCCTAACCTCCTGCCCAATGTATGACCATATTAGAGACACATATTTCCCTCAGATTTACACAGATCCACAAAGAATTTGAAAACAAATCCAATTTTGATAAACTCCCATATCTACTGGGTGAAATACCACAGTGTGCCATCACAGCAGAAAGATGTGTGACCTGTTGCCACAAATACAGTGATTTGTGACCTGTTGTAAATACAACATATATTTGTTTATTTATTTTCCCTTTGGTACTTTAACCAATTGTACATTGTTACAACACTGTCATACATAATATGACATTTTTAATGTCTTTATTATTTTTGTAAGTGTAATGTTTACTGTACATTGTTGTTTAAGTTTTGTTTATTATCTATTTCACTTGCTTTGGCAATGTTAACATATGTTTCCCATGCCAATTTAGCCCCTTCAATTGAAATT
The DNA here is from genome assembly GCF_021184085.1 of Oncorhynchus gorbuscha. Classification (NCBI taxonomy): domain Eukaryota; kingdom Metazoa; phylum Chordata; class Actinopteri; order Salmoniformes; family Salmonidae; genus Oncorhynchus; species Oncorhynchus gorbuscha. Next base: position 74,578,482 of record NC_060183.1, on the reverse strand, counting down.
GAATTGAGCAGGAGAGAGGGAGAGTTTGTAAGAGAGGGAGGCGAGAGAGACCCCATATACAGGATACTAATCTTCTTTGTGCTGTATACGGGAGCCCCTCCTCCTCATCCCTCTCCTTTCCACCCGGGGAGGATAAAGAAATGAACACACCGGTGTTTAACCTTTTTCCAACAGAAACGTGTCTGTATCAAATCATCCATTTAACAGTAGCAGAGGGTAACCAATGATACAGCGACTCCAAGGTTACCTCATCTAGCTCTCTCTCTCTCTCTGTCTGTCTGTCTCTCTCTCTCTCTCTGTCTCTCTCTCTCTCTCTCTGTCTCTGTCTCTCTGTCTCTCTCTCTGTCTCTCTCTCTCTCTCTGTCTCTCTGTCTCTGTCTCTCTCTCTCTCTCTGTCTCTCTGTCTCTCTGTCTCTCTGTCTCTCTGTCTCTCTCTCTCTCTCTGTCTCTCTCTCTCTCTCTCTGTCTCTCTGTCTCTCTGTCTCTCTGTCTCTCTCTCTCTCTCTGTCTCTCTCTCTCTCTCTGTCTCTCTCTGTCTCTCTCTGTCTCTGTCTCTCTCTCTCTGTCTCTCTCTCTGTCTCTCTCTCTCTCTGTCTCTCTCTCTCTCTGTCTCTCTCTCTGTCTCTCTCTCTCTCTCTGTCTCTCTGTCTCTCTCTCTCTCTGTCTCTCTCTCTCTCTGTCTCTCTCTCTCTCTGTCTCTGTCTCTCTCTCTGTCTCTCTCTGTCTCTCTCTCTCTGTCTCTCTCTGTCTCTCTCTCTCTCTCTCTCTCTGTCTCTCTCTCTCTCTCTCTCTCTCTCTGTCTCTCTCTGTCTCTCTCTGTCTCTCTCTCTCTCTCTCTCTCTCTCTCTCTCTCTCTCTCTCTCTCTCTCTCTGTCTCTCTGTCTCTCTGTCTCTCTGTCTCTCTGTCTCTCTGTCTCTCTCTCTCTCTCTCTCTCTCTCTCTCTCTCTCTCTCTCTCTCTCTCTCTCTCTCTCTCTCTCTCTCTGTCTCTCTCTCTCTCTCTGTCTTTGTCTCTCTCTCTCTCTGTCTTTGTCTCTCTCTCTGTGTGCGCGTGCCAACTGTATAACGTGCCAGATTTACATTATTATTCTTCCGAGGTTGTTATTTCTATTCTTATCATGTAAGATAATTTCAACAAAAGCTACTATATTGTTTGGCTATTCTACAGTAAAGTGGTCTCAAACATGTTATGATTACAATTATTATTTTTTTAGGTGGTAGATCAGCTTTAATATTGCAGATAGATTGTGGCTTCTATAAATTTAATTGTCTGCATCATTTCCATTTTCAATATTTCCAAAATGATTTTATTTTGATATTCAGCTACTGTATATTTCAAGAACATGCTATTTTAATTATATGCTAATTGCTAACTACATTGTTACTATTATCAACCAAAGACATGATGGAGCATGTTAACGTCTCTATTAACTTCACTTACAAGCGACCTCACAATTCAATCTTTTATAAAGATGGTGACACACTTGACCGTCACCTGGCACTGAGATAATATTAGAATAGGAGATGTCAAAAAATGGGACATTTCCGTAACGTAATATTTCCGTAATCATTTCTCCACTTCTAATTCATTAGAAAAGCGACACCTTCATAATCGAGGATTTTTTACGCTCTGCAAAAGCCCTTTTTCAGCTGTAGTTCTTACAACTCACAGATTACATACATTTATTAAAGATACATGTATTTTTCCGTACTATCCATAAACCCCCAAGTCTTAAAGGACATGATTTAGAGTGAACCAGACATGAATAACAAAATAAATATTTCAACAAAATGTCAGTAATTGCTTTGCAATGTCGTGCTTCATTTGTATCTGTATTTTGAGTGTCTTCATTCATAGTGATGGAGTGGTGCTATTGTCATACCTTAGTGATGGTTGTTTAATTTTTTATTATATAGAAATAAATGTAACCTATTTTCTCACATATCTGTGTTTGGTGGAGGAGGGCACATATTATGTCCGCCAATAGAAGTAAAATGCCTAGAAGGCACAAAGCCGTCAGACCTCTGAATGCGGATGGGAAAGGGAATGTCTCTTCTAGTCATTTCTATTTTCTCCTTGTGATTCTCCATCTCCTCCACCTCCTCCAGTTGGCCAGTCACTGTTAAGCTGCTGTGGTTTAGCTACCCCTCCCTCTGACCTGGGGGTTATGTCAACAGCACTGTGGATTAGAGGGACGGGTGGGTTGCCAGATACAATGAACGGGTTGCCAGATTAAATAAGAGGGTGAGCATGTGTTTCAGCAGTAGTGGCAGAAACTACTCACACAGATCAATGTGTTTGATCAGTTCCCCCTTAGGTCAGATGAGACGGGCACGGGCCGGGGAGGGGGTGGAAGGGGGTTGGAGGGTTGTGAAAGGGGGTGTGGAAGGAGGTTGGAAGGGGAAGAAGGGTGGAAGAAGTTTGGAGGGAGGATGGAATGGGAGTTTGGAGGAGGGGAGAAGAGGGGGTGGAAGGGGGAGAAGAGGGGGGTTGGAGGGAATGATGGAAGGGGGATTGGAGGGGAGGGTGCGATGGGGGATTGGAGGGGAGGATGGAAGGGGAGTTGGACCACAACTACAAACAGAGGGGCTGTGAGTGTGTAAGATCGATCTGCCACCAGCTGTGCCACTGTAAACACGTGTAAACACAAACACCCGCAGGCTTGTGCACACACGAAACATGCGCAGACACACACAGAATCAAATAGATATGAATCCTTCACTGTCCATTGAAAAATGGAAAATGTTCAGCACACACACACACTCTGACACACACATACACACACTGGCAAGATTTGTCTCAGTACAGTTACTTGTGGTTAGGTTTCTCATACTTAAAAAAAAAAGTTGAGAAAAATTTTGAGGGTGGATATTTAAGACTTCACTTACATATACGCTTTCCTCGTTCTCTCTGTCTCTGTCTCTGTCTCTCGGTCTCTCTTCTCTCTCTCTGTCTCTCGGTCTCTCTCTCTCTCTCTCTCTCTCTCTCTCTCTCTCTCTCTCTCTCTCTCTCTCTCTCTCTCTCTCTCTCTCTCTCTCTCTCTCTGTCTCTCTCTCTCTCTGTCTCTGTCTCTCTGTCTCTCTTCTTCTCTCTCGGCTCTCTCTCTCTCTCTCTCTCTCTCTCTGTCTCGGCCTCTCTCTCTCTCTGTCTGTCTCGGTCTCTCTCTGTCTCGGTCTCTCTCTGTCTCGGTCTCTCTCTCTGTGTCTGTGTCTCTCTGTCTCTCTCTGTATCATGTATGTATGCATGTCTACAGGTCAAATCTCCATCTGGGAGTTTAGATTTTTCTCTGTCAAAGTCCAGGTACAAAACCTCACTAAAAGTTGGCCATGTTGTTATTGTTAAGTTCAGAGAGTCAACATCTATAATGGTGGCTACATCTATAATGGTGGCTACATCTATAATGGTGGCTACATCTGTAATGGTGGCTACATCTATACATCTGTAATGGTGGCTATATCTATACATCTATAATGGTGGCTACATCTGTAATGGTGGCTACATCTATACATCTGTAATGGTGGCTACATCTATACATCTGTAATGGTGGCTACATCTATACATCTATAATGGTGTCTACATCTATACATCTATAATGGTGGCTACATCTATAATGGTGGCTACATCTATACATCTATAATGGTGGCTACATCTATAATGGTGGCTACATCTATAATGGTGGCTACATCTATAATGGTGGCTACATCTGTAATGGTGGCTAAATCTGTAATGGTGGCTACATCTATAATGGTGGCTACATCTATAATGGTGGCTACATCTATAATGGTGGCTACATCTGTAATGGTGGCTACATCTCTATACATCTGTAATGGTGGCTACATCTATACATCTATAATGGTGGCTACATCTATACATCTATAATGGTGGCTACATCTGTAATGGTGGCTACATCTATACATCTATAATGGTGGCTACATCTGTAATGGTGGCTACATCTATACATCTGTAATGGTGGCTACATCTATACATCTGTAATGGTGGCTACATCTATACATCTATAATGGTGTCTACATCTATACATCTATAATGGTGGCTACATCTATAATGGTGGCTACATCTATACATCTATAATGGTGGCTACATCTATAATGGTGGCTACATCTATAATGGTGGCTACATCTATAATGGTGGCTACATCTGTAATGGTGGCTAAATCTGTAATGGTGGCTATATCTATACATCTGTAATGGTGGCTACATCTATAATGGTGGCTACATCTATACATCCATAATGGTAGCTACATCTATAATGGTGGCTACATCTATCCATCTATAATGGTGGCAACATCTACACCTCTATAATGGTGGCTACATCTATAATGGTGGCTACATCTATAATGGTGGCTACATCTATAATGGTGGCTACATCTACACCTCTATAATGGTGGCTACATCTTCACCTCTATAATGGTGGCTATATCTATACATCTGTAATGGTGGCTATATCTATAATGGTGGCTATATCTATAATGGTGGCTACATCTGTAATGGTGGCTACATCTACATAATGGTGGCTACATCTATACATCTGTAATGGTAGCTACATCTATACATCTGTAATGGTGGCTACATCTATAATGGTGGCTACATCTATACATCTGTAATGGTGGCTACATCTATAATGGTGGCTACATCTATACATCTATAATGATGGCTGCATCTGTAATGGTGGCTACATCTATAATGGTGGCTACATCTATACATCTGTAATGGTGGCTACATCTATACATCTGTAATGGTGGCTACATCTATACATCTGTAATGGTGGCTACATCTATACATCTATAATGGTGGCTATATCTATACATCTATAATGGTGGCTACATCTATAATGGTGGCGACATCTATAATGGTGGCTACATCTATAATGGTGGCTACATCTATAATGGTGGCTACATCTATAATGGTGTCTACATCTATAACATCTATAATGGTGGCTACATCTATAATGGTGGCTACATCTATACATCTATAATGGTGGCTACATCTATAATGGTGGCTACATCTATAATGGTGGCTACATCTATAATGGTGGCTACATCTGTAATGGTGGCTAAATCTGTAATGGTGGCTATATCTATACATCTGTAATGGTGGCTACATCTATAATGGTGGCTACATCTATACATCTATAATGGTGGCTACATCTATAATGGTGGCTATATCTATAATGGTGGCTACATCTATAATGGTGGCTACATCTATAATGGTGGCTACATCTACACCTCTATAACGGAGGCTATATCTATACATCTGTAATGGTGGCTACATCTATAATGGTGGATACATCCATAATGGTGGCTACATCTATACATCTGTAATGGTGGCTACATCTTCACCTCTATAATGGTGGCTATATCTATACATCTGTAATGGTGTCTACATCTATAATGGTGGCTATATCTATAATGGTGGCTATATCTATAATGGTGGCTACATCTGTAATGGTGGCTACATCTGTAATGGTGGCTACATCTGTAATGGTGGCTACATCTGTAATGGTGGCTACATCTATAATGGTGGCTACATCTATAATGGTGGCTGCATCTACACATCTATAATGGTTGATACATCTATACATCTGTAATGGTGGCTACATCTATACATCTATAATGGTGGCTACATCTATAATGGTAGCTACATCTATACATCTGTAATGGTGGCTACATCTATAATGGTGGCTACATCTATAATGGTGGCTGCATCTACACATCTATAATGGTTGATACATCTATACATCTGTAATGGTGGCTACATCTATACATCCATAATGGTGGCTACATCTATAATGGTGGCTACATCTGTAATGGTGGCTACTTCTATAATAGTGGCTACATCTATACATCTATAATGGTGGCTACATCTATACATCTGTAATGGTAGCTACATCTATACATCTGTAATGGTGGCTACATCTATAATGGTGGCTACATCTATAATGGTGGCTACATCTACACCTCTATAATGGTGGCTATATCTATAATGGTGGCTATATCTATAATGGTGGCTACATCTATAATGGTGGCTACATCTGTAATGGTGGCTACATCTGTAATGGTGGCTACATCTGTAATGGTGGCTACATCTGTAATGGTGGCTACATCTATAATGGTGGCTACATCTATAATGGTGGCTGCATCTACACATCTATAATGGTTGATACATCTATACATCTGTAATGGTGGCTACATCTATACATCTATAATGGTGGCTACATCTATAATGGTAGCTACATCTATACATCTATAATGGTGGCTACATCTATACATCTGTAATGGTGGCTACATCTATAATGGTGGCTATATCTATAATGGTGGCTACATCTATAATGGTGGCTACATCTATACATCTATAATGGTGGCTACATCTATACATCTGTAATGGTGGCTACATCTATAATGGTGGCTACATCTATAATGGTGGCTACATCTATACATCCATAATGGTAGCTACATCTATAATGGTGGCTACCTATATACATCTATAATGGTGGCAACATCTACACCTCTATAATGGTGGCTATATCTATAATGGTGGCTACATCTATACATCTGTAATGGTGGCTACATCTATACATCCATAATGGTGGCTTCATCTATAATGGTGGCTATATCTATAATGGTGGCTGCATCTGTAATGGTGGCTACATCTATAATGGTGGCTACATCTATACATCCGTAGTGGTGGCTACATCTATACATCTGTAATGGTGGCTACATCTATAATGGTGGCTACATCTATACATCTATAATGGTGGCTACATCTGTAATGGTTGCTACATCTACACATCTATAATGGTTGATAAATCTATACATCTGTAATGGTGGCTACATCTATAATGGTGGCTACATCTATAATGGTGACTACATCTATACATCTGTATTGGTGACTAAATCTATAATGGTGGCTATATCTATAATGGTGGCTACATCTATAATGGTGGCTACATCTATACATCTATAATGGTGACTACATCTATACATCTGTAATGGTGGCTACATTTGTAATGGTGGCTACATTTGTAATGGTGGCTACATTTGTAATGGTGGCTACATCTATACTGGTGGCTACATCTATAATGGTGGCTACATCCATAATGGTGGCTATATCTGTAATGGTGGCTACATCTATAATGGTGGCTACATCTATACATCTGTAATGGTGGCTACATCTATAATGGTGGCTACATCTATACATCTATAATGGTGGCTACATCTATAATGGTGGCTACATCTATAATGGTGGCTACATCTATAATAGTGGCTACATCTATAATGGTGGCTACATCTATACATCCATAATGGTAGCTACATCTATAATGGTGGCTACATCTATCCATCTATAATGGTGGCTACATCTATAATGGTGGCTACATCTATAATGGTGGCTATATCTATAATGGTGGCTACATCTATCCATCTATAATGGTGGCAACATCTACACCTCTATAATGGTGGCTACATCTATAATGGTGGCTACATCTATACATCCATAATGGTGGCTTCATCTATAATGGTGGCTATATCTATAATGGTGGCTGCATCTGTAATGGTGGCTACATCTATAATGGTGGCTACATCTATACATCTGTAATGGGTAGCTACATCTATACATCTGTAATGGTGGCTACATCTATAATGGTGGCTACATCTATACATCCATAATGGTGGCTATATCTGTAGTGGTGGCTACATCTATACATCTGTAATGGTGGCTACATCTGTAATGGTGGCTACATCTGTAATGGTGGCTACATCTATAATGGTGGCTACATCTATAATGGTGGCTGCATCTACACATCTATAATGGTTGATACATCTACACGTCTGTAATGGTTGCTACATCTATACATCTATAATGGTGGCTACATCTATAATGGTAGCTACATCTATACATCTGTAATGGTGACTAAATCTATAATGGTGGCTACATCTATACATCTATAATGGTGGCTACATCTATAATGGTGGCTATATCTATAATGGTGGCTATATCTATAATGGTGGCTACATCTATAATGGTGGCTACATCTATAATGGTGGCTACATCTATACATCTATAATGGTGGCTACATCTATACATCTGTAATGGTGGCTACATCTATAATGGTGGCTACATCTATAATGGTGGCTACATCTATACATCCATAATGGTAGCTACATCTATAATGGTGGCTACATATATACATCTATAATGGTGGCAACATCTACACCTCTATAATGGTGGCTACATCTATAATGGCGGCTACATCTATACATCTGTAATGGTGGCTACATCTACAATGGTGGCTACATCTATACATCCGTAGTGGTGGCTACATCTATACATCTGTAATGGTGGCTACATCTATAATGGTGGCTACATCTATACATCTATAATGGTGGCTACATCTGTAATGGTTGCTACATCTATAATGGTGGCTACATCTATAATGGTGGCTATATCTATAATGGTGGCTACATCTGTAATGGTGGCTACATCTATAATGGTGGCTACATCTATACATCTGTAATGGTAGCTACATCTATACATCTGTAATGGTGGCTACATCTATAATGGTGGCTACATCTATACATCCATAATGGTGGCTATATCTGTAGTGGTGGCTACATCTATACATCTGTAATGGTGGCTACATCTATAATGGTGGCTACATCTATACATCTATAATGGTGGCTGCATCTGTAATGGTGGCTACATCTATAATGGTGGCTACATCAATACATCTATAATGGTGGCTACATCTACACATCTATAATGGTTGATAAATCTATACATCTGTAATGGTGGCTACATCTATACATATGTAATGGTGGCTACATCTACACATTTATAATGGTTGATAAATCTATACATCTGTAATGGTGGCTACATCTATACATCTGTAATGGTGGCTACATCTATACATCTATAATGGTGGCTACATCTACACATTTATAATGGTTGATAAATCTATACATCTGTAATGGTGGCTACATCTATACATCTGTAATGGTGGCTACATCTATACATCTATAATGGTGGCTACATCTATACATCTATAATGGTGGCTGCATCTGTAATGGTGGCTACATCTATAATGGTGGCTACATCGCTACATCTATAATGGTGGCTACATCTACACATTTATAATGGTTGATAAATCTATACATCTGTAATGGTGGCTACATCTATACATCTGTAATGGTGGCTACGTCTATACATCTATAATGGTTGCTATATCTATACATCTATAATGGTGGCTACATCTATAATGGTGGCGACATCTATAATGGTGGTGACATCTATAATGGTGGCTACATCTATAATGGTGGCTACATCTACACCTCTATAACGGTGGCTATATCTATACATCTGTAATGGTGGCTACATCTATAATGGTGGATACATCCATAATGGTGGCTACATCTACACCTCTATAATGGTGTCTACATCTTCACCTCTATAATGGTGGCTATATCTATACATCTGTAATGGTGTCTACATCTATAATGGTGGCTATATCTATACATCTGTAATGGTGGCTACATCTATTAGCTCATGGCTACATCTAATGGTGGCTACATTTATAATGGTGGCTACATCTGTAATGGTGGCTACATCTATAATGGTGGCTATCTATAATGGTGGCTATATCTATAATGGTGGCTACATCTATAATAGTGGCTACATCTATACATCTATAATGTTGGCTACATCTATACATCTGTAATGGTGGCTACATCTAGAATGGTGGCTACATCTATACATCCATAATGGTAGCTACATCTATAATGGTGGCTACATCTATACATCTATAATGGTGGCAACATCTACACCTCTATAATGGTGGCTACATCTATAATGGTGGCTACATCTATACATCTGTAATGGTGGCTACATCTATACATCTGTAATGGTGGCTATATCTATAATGGTGGCTACATCTATACATCCATAATGGTGGCTTCATCTATAATGGTGGCTATATCTATAATGGTGGCTGCATCTGTAATGGTGGCTACATCTATAATGGTGGCTACATCTATACATCTGTAATGGTGGCTACATCTATAATGGTGGCTACATCTATACATCCATAATGGTGGCTTCATCTATAATGGTGGCTATATCTATAATGGTGGCTACATCTATCCTTCTATAATGGTGGCAACATCTACACCTATATAATGCTGGCTACATCTATAATGGTGGCTACATCTATACATCCATAATGGTGGCTTCATCTATAATGGTGGCTATATCTATAATGGTGACTATATCTATAATGGTGGCTGCATCTGTAGTGGCTACATCTATAATGGTGGCTACATCTATACATCTATAATGGTGGCTACATCTATACATCCATAATGGTGGCTACATCTATAATGGTGGCTACATCTATACATCTATAATGGTGGCTACATCTGTAATGGTGGCTACTTCTATAATAGTGGCTACATCTATAATGGTGGCTACATCTATACATCTGTAATGGTAGCTACATCTATACATCTGTAATGGTGGCTACATCTATAATGGTGGCTACATCTATAATGGTGGCTACATCTACACCTCTATAATGGTGGCTATATCTATAATGGTGGCTACATCTATACATCTGTAATGGTGGCTACATCTATAATGGTGGCTACATCTATAATGGTGGCTACATCTACACATTTATAATGGTTGATAAATCTATACATCTGTAATGGTGGCTACATCTATACATCTGTAATGGTGGCTACATCTATACATCTGTAATGGTGGCTACATCTATACATCTATAATGGTGGCTATATCTATACATCTATAATGGTGGCTACATCTATAATGGTGGCTACATCTATAATGGTGGCTACATCTATAATGGTGGCTACATCTACACCTCTATAATGGTGGCTACATCTATACATCTGTAATGGTGGCTACATCTATACATCTATAATGGTGGCTATATCTATACATCTATAATGGTGGCTCCATCTATAATGGTGGCTCCATCTATAATGGTGGCTCCATCTATAATGGTGGCTCCATCTATAATGGTGGCTACATCTATAATGGTGGCTACATCTATAATGGTGGCTACATCTATAATGGTGGCTACATCTACACCTCTATAACGGAGGCTACATCTTCACCTCTAATGGTGGCTATATCTATACATCTGTAATGGTGGCTACATCTATAATGGTGGATACATCCATAATGGTGGCTACATCTACACCTCTATAATGGTGGCTACATCTTCACCTCTAATGGTGGCTATATCTATACATCTGTAATGGTGTCTACATCTATAATGGTGGCTATATCTATAATGGTGGCTATATCTATAATGGTGGCTACATCTGTAATGGTGGCTACATCTGTAATGGTGGCTACATCTGTAATGGTGGCTACATCTGTAATGGTGGCTACATCTATAATGGTGGCTACATCTATAATGGTGGCTGCATCTACACATCTATAATGGTTGATACATCTATACATCTGTAATGGTGGCTACATCTATACATCTATAATGGTGGCTACATCTATAATGGTAGCTACATCTATACATCTGTAATGGTGGCTACATCTATAATGGTGGCTACATCTATAATGGTGGCTGCATCTACACATCTATAATGGTTGATACATCTATACATCTGTAATGGTGGCTACATCTATACATCTATAATGGTGGCTACATCTATAATGGTGGCTACATCTATACATCTATAATGGTGGCTACATCTATAATGGTAGCTACATCTATACATCTGTAATGGTGGCTACATCTATAATGGTGGCTACATCTATAATGGTGGCTGCATCTACACATCTATAATGGTTGATACATCTATACATCTGTAATGGTGGCTACATCTATACATCTATAATGGTGGCTACATCTATAATGGTGGCTACATCTGTAATGGTGGCTACTTCTATAATAGTGGCTACATCTATACATCTATAATGGTGGCTACATCTATACATCTGTAATGGTAGCTACATCTATACATCTGTAATGGTGGCTACATCTATAATGGTGGCTACATCTATAATGGTGGCTACATCTACACCTCTATAATGGTGGCTATATCTATAATGGTGGCTACATCTATACATCTGTAATGGTGGCTACATCTATAATGGTGGCTACATCTATAATGGTGGCTACATCTACACATTTATAATGGTTGATAAATCTATACATCTGTAATGGTGGCTACATCTATACATCTGTAATGGTGGCTACATCTATACATCTGTAATGGTGGCTACATCTATACATCTGTAATGGTGGCTACATCTATACATCTATAATGGTGGCTATATCTATACATCTATAATGGTGGCTACATCTATAATGGTGGCTACATCTATAATGGTGGCTACATCTACACATTTATAATGGTTGATAAATCTATACATCTGTAATGGTGGCTACATCTATACATCTGTAATGGTGGCTACGTCTATACATCTATAATGGTTGCTATATCTATACATCTATAATGGTGGCTACATCTATAATGGTGGCGACATCTATAATGGTGGTGACATCTATAATGGTGGCTACATCTATAATGGTGGCTACATCTACACCTCTATAACGGTGGCTATATCTATACATCTGTAATGGTGGCTACATCTATAATGGTGGATACATCCATAATGGTGGCTACATCTACACCTCTATAATGGTGTCTACATCTTCACCTCTATAATAGTGGCTATATCTATACATCTGTAATGGTGTCTACATCTATAATGGTGGCTATATCTATACATCTGTAATGGTGGCTACATCTATTAGCTCATGGCTACATCTAATGGTGGCTACATTTATAATGGTGGCTACATCTGTAATGGTGGCTACATCTATAATGGTGGCTATCTATAATGGTGGCTATATCTATAATGGTGGCTACATCTATAATAGTGGCTACATCTATACATCTATAATGTTGGCTACATCTATACATCTGTAATGGTGGCTACATCTAGAATGGTGGCTACATCTATACATCCATAATGGTAGCTACATCTATAATGGTGGCTACATCTATACATCTATAATGGTGGCAACATCTACACCTCTATAATGGTGGCTACATCTATAATGGTGGCTACATCTATACATCTGTAATGGTGGCTACATCTATACATCTGTAATGGTGGCTATATCTATAATGGTGGCTACATCTATACATCCATAATGGTGGCTTCATCTATAATGGTGGCTATATCTATAATGGTGGCTGCATCTGTAATGGTGGCTACATCTATAATGGTGGCTACATCTATACATCTGTAATGGTGGCTACATCTATAATGGTGGCTACATCTATACATCCATAATGGTGGCTTCATCTATAATGGTGGCTATATCTATAATGGTGGCTACATCTATCCTTCTATAATGGTGGCAACATCTACACCTATATAATGCTGGCTACATCTATAATGGTGGCTACATCTATACATCCATAATGGTGGCTTCATCTATAATGGTGGCTATATCTATAATGGTGACTATATCTATAATGGTGGCTGCATCTGTAGTGGCTACATCTATAATGGTGGCTACATCTATACATCTATAATGGTGGCTACATCTATACATCCATAATGGTGGCTACATCTATAATGGTGGCTACATCTATACATCTATAATGGTGGCTACATCTGTAATGGTGGCTACTTCTATAATAGTGGCTACATCTATAATGGTGGCTACATCTATACATCTGTAATGGTAGCTACATCTATACATCTGTAATGGTGGCTACATCTATAATGGTGGCTACATCTATAATGGTGGCTACATCTACACCTCTATAATGGTGGCTATATCTATAATGGTGGCTACATCTATACATCTGTAATGGTGGCTACATCTATAATGGTGGCTACATCTATAATGGTGGCTACATCTACACATTTATAATGGTTGATAAATCTATACATCTGTAATGGTGGCTACATCTATACATCTGTAATGGTGGCTACATCTATACATCTGTAATGGTGGCTACATCTATACATCTATAATGGTGGCTATATCTATACATCTATAATGGTGGCTACATCTATAATGGTGGCTACATCTATAATGGTGGCTACATCTATAATGGTGGCTACATCTACACCTCTATAATGGTGGCTACATCTATACATCTGTAATGGTGGCTACATCTATACATCTATAATGGTGGCTATATCTATACATCTATAATGGTGGCTCCATCTATAATGGTGGCTCCATCTATAATGGTGGCTCCATCTATAATGGTGGCTCCATCTATAATGGTGGCTCCATCTATAATGGTGGCTACATCTATAATGGTGGCTACATCTATAATGGTGGCTACATCTATAATGGTGGCTACATCTACACCTCTATAACGGAGGCTACATCTTCACCTCTAATGGTGGCTATATCTATACATCTGTAATGGTGGCTACATCTATAATGGTGGATACATCCATAATGGTGGCTACATCTACACCTCTATAATGGTGGCTACATCTTCACCTCTAATGGTGGCTATATCTATACATCTGTAATGGTGTCTACATCTATAATGGTGGCTATATCTATAATGGTGGCTATATCTATAATGGTGGCTACATCTGTAATGGTGGCTACATCTGTAATGGTGGCTACATCTGTAATGGTGGCTCCATCTATAATGGTGGCTCCATCTATAATGGTGGCTCCATCTATAATGGTGGCTCCATCTATAATGGTGGCTCCATCTATAATGGTGGCTCCATCTATAATGGTGGCTACATCTATAATGGTGGCTACATCTATAATGGTGGCTACATCTATAATGGTGGCTACATCTACACCTCTATAACGGAGGCTACATCTTCACCTCTAATGGTGGCTATATCTATACATCTGTAATGGTGGCTACATCTATAATGGTGGATACATCCATAATGGTGGCTACATCTACACCTCTATAATGGTGGCTACATCTTCACCTCTAATGGTGGCTATATCTATACATCTGTAATGGTGTCTACATCTATAATGGTGGCTATATCTATAATGGTGGCTATATCTATAATGGTGGCTACATCTGTAATGGTGGCTACATCTGTAATGGTGGCTACATCTGTAATGGTGGCTACATCTGTAATGGTGGCTACATCTATAATGGTGGCTACATCTATAATGGTGGCTGCATCTACACATCTATAATGGTTGATACATCTATACATCTGTAATGGTGGCTACATCTATACATCTATAATGGTGGCTACATCTATAATGGTAGCTACATCTATACATCTGTAATGGTGGCTACATCTATAATGGTGGCTACATCTATAATGGTGGCTGCATCTACACATCTATAATGGTTGATACATCTATACATCTGTAATGGTGGCTACATCTATACATCTATAATGGTGGCTACATCTATAATGGTGGCTACATCTATACATCTATAATGGTGGCTACATCTATAATGGTAGCTACATCTATACATCTGTAATGGTGGCTACATCTATAATGGTGGCTACATCTATAATGGTGGCTGCATCTACACATCTATAATGGTTGATACATCTATACATCTGTAATGGTGGCTACATCTATACATCTATAATGGTGGCTACATCTATAATGGTGGCTACATCTGTAATGGTGGCTACTTCTATAATAGTGGCTACATCTATACATCTATAATGGTGGCTACATCTATACATCTGTAATGGTAGCTACATCTATACATCTGTAATGGTGGCTACATCTATAATGGTGGCTACATCTATAATGGTGGCTACATCTACACCTCTATAATGGTGGCTATATCTATAATGGTGGCTACATCTATACATCTGTAATGGTGGCTACATCTATAATGGTGGCTACATCTATAATGGTGGCTACATCTACACATTTATAATGGTTGATAAATCTATACATCTGTAATGGTGGCTACATCTATACATCTGTAATGGTGGCTACATCTATACATCTGTAATGGTGGCTACATCTATACATCTGTAATGGTGGCTACATCTATACATCTATAATGGTGGCTATATCTATACATCTATAATGGTGGCTACATCTATAATGGTGGCTACATCTATAATGGTGGCTACATCTACACCTCTATAATGGTGGCTACATCTATACATCTGTAATGGTGGCTACATCTATACATCTATAATGGTGGCTATATCTATACATCTATAATGGTGGCTACATCTATAATGGTGGCTACATCTATAATGGTGGCTACATCTACACCTCTATAACGGAGGCTATATCTATACATCTGTAATGGTGGCTACATCTATAATGGTGGATACATCCATAATGGTGGCTACATCTACACCTCTATAATGGTGGCTACATCTTCACCTCTATAATGGTGGCTATATCTATACATCTGTAATGGTGTCTACATCTGTAATGGTGTCTACATCTATAATGGTGGCTATATCTATAATGGTGGCTATATCTATAATGGTGGCTACATCTGTAATGGTGGCTACATCTGTAATGGTGGCTACATCTGTAATGGTGGCTACATCTGTAATGGTGGCTACATCTATAATGGTGGCTACATCTATAATGGTGGCTGCATCTACACATCTATAATGGTTGATACATCTATACATCTGTAATGGTGGCTACATCTATACATCTATAATGGTGGCTACATCTATAATGGTAGCTACATCTATACATCTGTAATGGTGGCTACATCTATAATGGTGGCTACATCTATAATGGTGGCTGCATCTACACATCTATAATGGTTGATACATCTATACATCTGTAATGGTGGCTACATCTATACATCTGTAATGGTGGCTACATCTATACATCTATAATGGTGGCTACATCTACACATTTATAATGGTTGATAAATCTATACATCTGTAATGGTGGCTACATCTATACATCTGTAATGGTGGCTACATCTATACATCTATAATGGTGGCTATAATGGTGGCTACATCTATACATCTATAATGGTGGCTGCATCTGTAATGGTGGCTACATCTATAATGGTGGCTACATCGCTACATCTATAATGGTGGCTACATCTACACATTTATAATGGTTGATAAATCTATACATCTGTAATGTTGGCTACATCTATACATCTGTAATGGTGGCTACGTCTATACATCTATAATGGTTGCTATATCTATACATCTATAATGGTGGCTACATCTATAATGGTGGCGACATCTATAATGGTGGCGACATCTATAATGGTGGCTACATCTATAATGGTGGCTACATCTACACCTCTATAACGGTGGCTATATCTATACATCTGTAATGGTGGCTACATCTATAATGGTGGATACATCCATAATGGTGGCTACATCTACACCTCTATAATGGTGTCTACATCTTCACCTCTATAATGGTGGCTATATCTATACATCTGTAATGGTGGCTACATCTGTAATGGTGGCTACATCTGTAATGGTGGCTACATCTATAATGGTGGCTACATCTATAATGGTGGCTGCATCTACACATCTATAATGGTTGATACATCTACACGTCTGTAATGGTTGCTACATCTATACATCTATAATGGTGGCTACATCTATAATGGTAGCTACATCTATACATCTGTAATGGTGACTAAATCTATAATGGTGGCTACATCTATACATCTATAATGGTGGCTACATCTATAATGGTGGCTATATCTATAATGGTGGCTATATCTATAATGGTGGCTACATCTATAATGGTGGCTACATCTATAATGGTGGCTACATCTATACATCTATAATGGTGGCTACATCTATACATCTGTAATGGTGGCTACATCTATAATGGTGGCTACATCTATAATGGTGGCTACATCTATACATCCATAATGGTAGCTACATCTATAATGGTGGCTACATATATACATCTATAATGGTGGCAACATCTACACCTCTATAATGGTGGCTACATCTATAATGGTGGCTACATCTATACATCTGTAATGGTGGCTACATCTACAATGGTGGCTACATCTATACATCCGTAGTGGTGGCTACATCTATACATCTGTAATGGTGGCTACATCTATACATCTATAATGGTGGCTACATCTGTAATGGTTGCTACATCTATAATGGTGGCTACATCTATAATGGTGGCTATATCTATAATGGTGGCTACATCTGTAATGGTGGCTACATCTATAATGGTGGCTACATCTATACATCTGTAATGGTAGCTACATCTACATCTGTAATGGTGGCTACATCTATAATGGTGGCTACATCTATACATCCATAATGGTGGCTATATCTGTAGTGGTGGCTACATCTATACATCTGTAATGGTGGCTACATCTATAATGGTGGCTACATCTATACATCTATAATGGTGGCTGCATCTGTAATGGTGGCTACATCTATAATGGTGGCTACATCTATACATCTATAATGGTGGCTACATCTACACATCTATAATGGTTGATAAATCTATACATCTGTAATGGTGGCTACATCTATACATATGTAATGGTGGCTACATCTACACATTTATAATGGTTGATAAATCTATACATCTGTAATGGTGGCTACATCTATACATCTGTAATGGTGGCTACATCTATACATCTATAATGGTGGCTACATCTACACATTTATAATGGTTGATAAATCTATACATCTGTAATGGTGGCTACATCTATACATCTGTAATGGTGGCTACATCTATACATCTATAATGGTGGCTACATCTATACATCTATAATGGTGGCTGCATCTGTAATGGTGGCTACATCTATAATGGTGGCTACATCGCTACATCTATAATGGTGGCTACATCTACACATTTATAATGGTTGATAAATCTATACATCTGTAATGGTGGCTACATCTATACATCTGTAATGGTGGCTACGTCTATACATCTATAATGGTTGCTATATCTATACATCTAAAATGGTGGCTACATCTATAATGGTGGCGACATCTATAATGGTGGTGACATCTATAATGGTGGCTACATCTATAATGGTGGCTACATCTACACCTCTATAACGGTGGCTATATCTATACATCTATAATGTTGGCTACATCTATACATCTGTAATGGTGGCTACATCTAGAATGGTGGCTACATCTACATCCATAATGGTAGCTACATCTGTAATGGTGGCTACATCTATACATCTATAATGGTGGCTATATCTATACATCTATAATGGTGGCTCCATCTATACATCTATAATGTTGGCTACATCTATACATCTGTAATGGTGGCTACATCTAGAATGGTGGCTACATCTATACATCCATAATGGTAGCTACATCTGTAATGGTGGCTACATCTATACATCTATAATGGTGGCTATATCTATACATCTATAATGGTGGCTCCATCTATAATGGTGGCTCCATCTATAATGGTGGCTCCATCTATAATGGTGGCTCCATCTATAATGGTGGCTACATCTATAATGGTGGCTACATCTATAATGGTGGCTACATCTATAATGGTGGCTACATCTACACCTCTATAACGGAGGCTACATCTTCACCTCTAATGGTGGCTATATCTATACATCTGTAATGGTGGCTACATCTATAATGGTGGATACATCCATAATGGTGGCTACATCTACACCTCTATAATGGTGGCTACATCTTCACCTCTAATGGTGGCTATATCTATACATCTGTAATGGTGTCTACATCTATAATGGTGGCTATATCTATAATGGTGGCTATATCTATAATGGTGGCTACATCTGTAATGGTGGCTACATCTGTAATGGTGGCTACATCTGTAATGGTGGCTACATCTGTAATGGTGGCTACATCTATAATGGTGGCTACATCTATAATGGTGGCTGCATCTACACATCTATAATGGTTGATACATCTATACATCTGTAATGGTGGCTACATCTATACATCTATAATGGTGGCTACATCTATAATGGTAGCTACATCTATACATCTGTAATGGTGGCTACATCTATAATGGTGGCTACATCTATAATGGTGGCTGCATCTACACATCTATAATGGTTGATACATCTATACATCTGTAATGGTGGCTACATCTATACATCTATAATGGTGGCTACATCTATAATGGTGGCTACATCTATACATCTATAATGGTGGCTACATCTATAATGGTAGCTACATCTATACATCTGTAATGGTGGCTACATCTATAATGGTGGCTACATCTATAATGGTGGCTGCATCTACACATCTATAATGGTTGATACATCTATACATCTGTTATGGTGGCTACATCTATACATCTATAATGGTGGCTACATCTATAATGGTGGCTACATCTGTAATGGTGGCTACTTCTATAATAGTGGCTACATCTATACATCTATAATGGTGGCTACATCTATACATCTGTAATGGTAGCTACATCTATACATCTGTAATGGTGGCTACATCTATAATGGTGGCTACATCTATAATGGTGGCTACATCTACACCTCTATAATGGTGGCTATATCTATAATGGTGGCTACATCTATACATCTGTAATGGTGGCTACATCTATAATGGTGGCTACATCTATAATGGTGGCTACATCTACACATTTATAATGGTTGATAAATCTATACATCTGTAATGGTGGCTACATCTATACATCTGTAATGGTGGCTACATCTATACATCTGTAATGGTGGCTACATCTATACATCTGTAATGGTGGCTACATCTATACATCTATAATGGTGGCTATATCTATACATCTATAATGGTGGCTACATCTATAATGGTGGCTACATCTATAATGGTGGCTACATCTATAATGGTGGCTACATCTACACCTCTATAATGGTGGCTACATCTATACATCTGTAATGGTGGCTACATCTATACATCTATAATGGTGGCTATATCTATACATCTATAATGGTGGCTACATCTATAATGGTGGCTACATCTATAATGGTGGCTACATCTACACCTCTATAACGGAGGCTATATCTATACATCTGTAATGGTGGCTACATCTATAATGGTGGATACATCCATAATGGTGGCTACATCTACACCTCTATAATGGTGGCTACATCTTCACCTCTATAATGGTGGCTATATCTATACATCTGTAATGGTGTCTACATCTGTAATGGTGTCTACATCTATAATGGTGGCTATATCTATAATGGTGGCTATATCTATAATGGTGGCTACATCTGTAATGGTGGCTACATCTGTAATGGTGGCTACATCTGTAATGGTGGCTACATCTGTAATGGTGGCTACATCTATAATGGTGGCTACATCTATAATGGTGGCTGCATCTACACATCTATAATGGTTGATACATCTATACATCTGTAATGGTGGCTACATCTATACATCTATAATGGTGGCTACATCTATAATGGTAGCTACATCTATACATCTGTAATGGTGGCTACATCTATAATGGTGGCTACATCTATAATGGTGGCTGCATCTACACATCTATAATGGTTGATACATCTATACATCTGTAATGGTGGCTACATCTATACATCTGTAATAGTGGCTACATCTATACATCTATAATGGTGGCTACATCTACACATTTATAATGGTTGATAAATCTATACATCTGTAATGGTGGCTACATCTATACATCTGTAATGGTGGCTACATCTATACATCTATAATGGTGGCTATAATGGTGGCTACATCTATACATCTATAATGGTGGCTGCATCTGTAATGGTGGCTACATCTATAATGGTGGCTACATCGCTACATCTATAATGGTGGCTACATCTACACATTTATAATGGTTGATAAATCTATACATCTGTAATGTTGGCTACATCTATACATCTGTAATGGTGGCTACGTCTATACATCTATAATGGTTGCTATATCTATACATCTATAATGGTGGCTACATCTATAATGGTGGCGACATCTATAATGGTGGCGACATCTATAATGGTGGCTACATCTATAATGGTGGCTACATCTACACCTCTATAACGGTGGCTATATCTATACATCTGTAATGGTGGCTACATCTATAATGGTGGATACATCCATAATGGTGGCTACATCTACACCTCTATAATGGTGTCTACATCTTCACCTCTATAATGGTGGCTATATCTATACATCTGTAATGGTGTCTACATCTATAATGGTGGCTATATCTATACATCTGTAATGGTGGCTACATCTATTAGTTCATGGCTACATCTAATGGTGGCTACATCTATAATGGTGGCTACATCTGTAATGGTGGCTACATCTATAATGGTGGCTATCTATAATGGTGGCTATATCTATAATGGTGGCTACATCTATAATAGTGGCTACATCTATACATCTATAATGGTGGCTACATCTATACATCTGTAATGGTGGCTACATCTAGAATGGTGGCTACATCTATACATCCATAATGGTAGCTACATCTATAATGGTGGCTACATCTATACATCTATAATGGTGGCAACATCTACACCTCTATAATGGTGGCTACATCTATAATGGTGGCTACATCTATACATCTGTAATGGTGGCTACATCTATACATCTGTAATGGTGGCTATATCTATAATGGTGGCTACATCTATACATCCATAATGGTGGCTTCATCTATAATGGTGGCTATATCTATAATGGTGGCTGCATCTGTAATGGTGGCTACATCTATAATGGTGGCTACATCTATACATCCATAATGGTGGCTTCATCTATAATGGTGGCTATATCTATAATGGTGGCTACATCTATCCATCTATAATGGTGGCAACATCTACACCTATATAATGGTGGCTACATCTATAATGGTGGCTACATCTATACATCCATAATGGTGGCTTCATCTATAATGGTGGCTATATCTATAATGGTGACTATATCTATAATGGTGGCTGCATCTGTAGTGGCTACATCTATAATGGTGGCTACATCTATACATCTATAATGGTGGCTACATCTATACATCCATAATGGTGGCTACATCTATAATGGTGGCTACATCTATACATCTATAATGGTGGCTACATCTGTAATGGTGGCTACTTCTATAATAGTGGCTACATCTATACATCTATAATGGTGGCTACATCTATACATCTGTAATGGTAGATACATCTATACATCTGTAATGGTGGCTACATCTATAATGGTGGCTACATCTATAATGGTGGCTACATCTACACCTCTATAATGGTGGCTATATCTATAATGGTGGCTACATCTATACATCTGTAATGGTGGCTACATCTATAATGGTGGCTACATCTATAATGGTGGCTACATCTACACATTTATAATGGTTGATAAATCTATACATCTGTAATGGTGGCTACATCTATACATCTGTAATGGTGGCTACATCTATACATCTGTAATGGTGGCTACATCTATACATCTATAATGGTGGCTCCATCTATAATGGTGGCTCCATCTATAATGGTGGCTACATCTATAATGGTGGCTACATCTATAATGGTGGCTACATCTACACCTCTATAATGGTGGCTACATCTTCACCTCTAATGGTGGCTATATCTATACATCTGTAATGGTGTCTACATCTATAATGGTGGCTATATCTATAATGGTGGCTATATCTATAATGGTGGCTACATCTGTAATGGTGGCTACATCTGTAATGGTGGCTACATCTGTAATGGTGGCTACATCTATAATGGTGGCTACATCTATAATGGTGGCTACATCTATAATGGTGGCTGCATCTACACATCTATAATGGTTGATACATCTATACATCTGTAATGGTGGCTACATCTATACATCTATAATGGTGGCTACATCTATAATGGTAGCTACATCTATACATCTGTAATGGTGGCTACATCTATAATGGTGGCTACATCTATAATGGTGGCTGCATCTACACATCTATAATGGTTGATACATCTATACATCTGTAATGGTGGCTACATCTATACATCTATAATGGTGGCTACATCTATAATGGTAGCTACATCTATACATCTATAATGGTGGCTACATCTATACATCCATAATGGTGGCTACATCTATAATGGTGGCTACATCTATACATCTATAATGGTGGCTACATCTGTAATGGTGGCTACTTCTATAATAGTGGCTACATCTATACATCTATAATGGTGGCTACATCTATACATCTGTAATGGTAGCTACATCTATACATCTGTAATGGTGGCTACATCTATAATGGTGGCTACATCTATAATGGTGGCTACATCTACACCTCTATAATGGTGGCTATATCTATAATGGTGGCTACATCTATACATCTGTAATGGTGGCTACATCTATAATGGTGGCTACATCTATAATGGTGGCTACATCTACACATTTATAATGGTTGATAAATCTATACATCTATAATGGTGGCTACATCTATACATCTGTAATGGTAGCTACATCTATACATCTGTAATGGTGGCTACATCTATAATGGTGGCTACATCTATAATGGTGGCTACATCTACACCTCTATAATGGTGGCTATATCTATAATGGTGGCTACATCTATACATCTGTAATGGTGGCTACATCTATAATGGTGGCTACATCTATAATGGTGGCTACATCTACACATTTATAATGGTTGATAAATCTATACATCTGTAATGGTGGCTACATCTATACATCTGTAATGGTGGCTACATCTATACATCTGTAATGGTGGCTACATCTATACATCTATAATGGTGGCTATATCTATACATCTATAATGGTGGCTACATCTGTAATGGTGGCTACATCTATAATGGTGGCTACATCTATAATGGTGGCTGCATCTACACATCTATAATGGTTGATACATCTATACATCTGTAATGGTGGCTACATCTATACATCTATAATGGTGGCTACATCTATAATGGTAGCTACATCTATACATCTGTAATGGTGGCTACATCTATAATGGTGGCTACATCTATAATGGTGGCTGCATCTACACATCTATAATGGTTGATACATCTATACATCTGTAATGGTGGCTACATCTATACATCTATAATGGTGGCTACATCTATAATGGTGGCTACATCTATAATGGTGGCTACATCTATACATCCATAATGGTAGCTACATCTATAATGGTGGCTACCTATATACATCTATAATGGTGGCAAAATCTACACCTCTATAATGGTGGCTATATCTATAATGGTGGCTACATCTATACATCTGTAATGGTGGCTACATCTATACATCCATAATGGTGGCTTCATCTATAATGGTGGCTATATCTATAATGGTGGCTGCATCTGTAATGGTGGCTACATCTATAATGGTGGCTACATCTATACATCCGTAGTGGTGGCTACATCTATACATCTGTAATGGTGGCTACATCTATAATGGTGGCTACATCTATACATCTATAATGGTGGCTACATCTGTAATGGTTGCTACATCTATACATCTATAATGGTGGCTACATCTACACATCTATAATGGTTGATAAATCTATACATCTGTAATGGTGGCTACATCTATAATGGTGGCTACATCTATAATGGTGACTACATCTATACATCTGTAATGGTGACTAAATCTATAATGGTGGCTATATCTATAATGGTGGCTACATCTATAATGGTGGCTACATCTATACATCTATAATGGTGACTACATCTATACATCTGTAATGGTGGCTACATTTGTAATGGTGGCTACATTTGTAATGGTGGCTACATTTGTAATGGTGGCTACATCCATAATGGTGGCTATATCTGTAATGGTGGCTACATCTATAATGGTGGCTACATCTATGCATCTGTAATGGTGGCTACATCTATAATGGTGGCTACATCTATACATCTATAATGGTGGCTACATCTATAATGGTGGCTACATCTATAATGGTGGCTACATCTATAATGGTGGCTACATCTATACATCCATAATGGTAGCTACATCCATAATGGTAGCTACATCTATAATGGTGGCTACATCTATCCATCTATAATGGTGGCTACATCTATAATGGTGGCTACATCTATAATGGTGGCTACATCTATAATGGTGGCTATATCTATAATGGTGGCTACATCTATCCATCTATAATGGTGGCAACATCTACACCTCTATAATGGTGGCTACATCTATAATGGTGGCTACATCTATACATCCATAATGGTGGCTTCATCTATAATGGTGGCTACATCTATACATCTATAATGGTGGCTACATCTATAATGGTGGCTACATCTATACATCTATAATGGTGGCTACATCTATACATCTGTAATGGGTAGCTACATCTATACATCTGTAATGGTGGCTACATCTATAATGGTGGCTACATCTATACATCCATAATGGTGGCTATATCTGTAGTGGTGGCTACATCTATACATCTGTAATGGTGGCTACATCTGTAATGGTGGCTACATCTGTAATGGTGGCTACATCTATAATGGTGGCTGCATCTATAATGGTGGCTACATCTATAATGGTGGCTACATCTATACATCTATAATGGTGGCTACATCTGTAATGTTTGCTACATCTATAATGGTGGCTACATCTATACATCTATAATGGTGGCTACATCTACACATCTATAATGGTTGATAAATCTATACATCTGTAGTCGCTTTGGATAAAAGCGTCTGCTAAATGGCATATATTACAATATTATATATATTAATGGTGGCTACATCTATAATGGTGGCTACATCTATAATGGTGACTACATCTATACATCTGTAATGGTGACTAAATCTATAATGGTGGCTATATCTATAATGATGGCTACATCTGTAATGGTGGCTACATCTGTAATGGTGGCTACATTTGTAATGGTGGCTACATCTATACTGGTGGCTACATCTATAATGGTGGCTACATCTATAATGGTGGCTACATCCATAATGGTGGCTATATCTGTAATGGTGGCTACATCTATAATGGTGGCTACATCTATACATCTGTAATGGTGGCTACATCTATAATGGTGGCTACATTTATACATCTATAATGGTGGCTACATCTATAATGGTGGCTACATCTATAATGGTGGCTACATCTATAATGGTGGCTACATCTATAATGGTGGCTACATCTATCCATCTATAATGGTGGCTACATCTATAATGGTGGCTACATCTATCCTTCTATAATGGTGGCAACATCTACACCTCTATAATGGTGGCTACATCTATAATGGTGGCTACGTCTATACATCCATAATGGTGGCTTCATCTATAATGGTGGCTATATCTATAATGGTGGCTGCATCTGTAATGGTGGCTACATCTATAATGGTGGCTACATCTATACATCTGTAATGGTGGCTACATCTATAATGGTGGCTACATCTATACATCCATAATGGTGGCTATATCTGTAGTGGTGGCTACATCTATACATCTGTAATGGTGGCTACATCTATAATGGTGGCTACATCTATACATCTATAATGGTGGCTACATCTATACATCTGTAATGGGTAGCTACATCTATACATCTGTAATGGTGGCTACATCTATAATGGTGGCTACATCTATACATCCATAATGGTGGCTATATCTGTAGTGGTGGCTACATCTATACATCTGTAATGGTGGCTACATCTGTAATGGTGGCTACATCTGTAATGGTGGCTACATTTATAATGGTGGCTACATCTATAATGGTGGCTGCATCTACACATCTATAATGGTTGATACATCTATACATCTGTAATGGTGGCTACATCTATACATCTATAATGGTGGCTACATCTATAATGGTAGCTACATCTATACATCTGTAATGGTGGCTACATCTATAATGGTGGCTATATCTATAATGGTGGCTATATCTATAATGGTGGCTACATCTATAATAGTGGCTACATCTATACATCTATAATGGTGGCTACATCTATACATCTGTAATGGTGGTTACATCTATAATGGTGGCTACATCTATAATGGTGGCTACATCTATACATCCATAATGGTAGCTACATCTATAATGGTGGCTACATATATACATCTATAATGGTGGCAACATCTACACCTCTATAATGGTGGCTACATCTATATTGGTGGCTACATCTATACATCTGTAATGGTGGCTACATCTATACATCCATAATGGTGGCTTCATCTATAATGGTGGCTATATCTATAATGGTGGCTGCATCTGTAATGGTGGCTACATCTATAATGGTGGCTACATCTATACATCCATAGTGGTGGCTACATCTATACATCTGTAATGGTGGCTACATCTATAATGGTGGCTACATCTATACATCTATAATGGTGGCTACATCTGTAATGGTTGCTACATCTATAATGGTGGCTACATCTATACATCTATAATGGTGGCTACATCTACACATCTATAATGGTTGATAAATCTATACATCTGTAATGGTGGCTACATCTATAATGGTGGCTATATCTATAATGATGGCTACATCTGTAATGGTGGCTACATCTGTAATGGTGGCTACATCTGTAATGGTGGCTACATTTGTAATGGTGGCTACATCTATACTGGTGGCTACATCTATAATGGTGGCTACATCTATAATGGTGGCTACATCCATAATGGTGGCTATATCTGTAATGGTGGCTACATCTATAATGGTGGCTACATCTATACATCTGTAATGGTGGCTACATCTATAATGGTGGCTACATCTATACATCTATAATGGTGGCTACATCTATAATGGTGGCTACATCTATAATGGTGGCTACATCTATAATGGTGGCTACATCTATACATCCATAATGGTAGCTACATCTATAATGGTGGCTACATCTATCCATCTATAATGGTGGCTACATCTATAATGGTGGCTACATCTATAATGGTGGCTACATCTATAATGGTGGCTACATCTATAATGGTGGCTACATCTATAATGGTGGCTACATCTATAATGGTGGCTACATCTATAATGGTGGCTACATCTATCCATCTATAATGGTGGCAACATCTACACCTCTATAATGGTGGCTACATCCATAATGGTGGCTTCATCTATAATGGTGGCTATATCTATAATGGTGGCTGCATCTGTAATGGTGGCTACATCTATAATAGTGGCTACATCTATACATCTGTAATGGGTAGCTACATCTATACATCTGTAATGGTGGCTACATCTATAATGGTGGCTACATCTATACATCCATAATGGTGGCTATATCTGTAGTGGTGGCTACATCTATACATCTGTAATGGTGGCTACATCTATAATGGTGGCTACATCTATACATCTATAATGGTGGCTACATCTATACATCTATAATGGTGGCTACATCTATACATCTATAATGGTGACTACATCTATACATCTATAATGGTGGCTACATCTATACATCTATAATGGTGGCTACATCTATACATCTATAATGGTGGCTACATCTATACATCTATAATGGTGGCTACATCTATAATGGTGGCTACATCTATAATGGTGGCTACATCTATAATGGTGGCTACATCTATAATGGTGGCTACATCTATAATGGTGGCTACATCTATAATGGTGGCTACATCTATACATCTATAATGGTGGCTACATCTATAATGGTGGCTACATTTATAATGGTGGCTACATCTAGAATGGTGGCTACATCTATAATGGTAGCTATTTGGTTTGTCTGTTTGACCCTTTTTTTGAGGGATGGAACACTCACATTAGGACAATCACTGGTATTATCCCTTCACTATCACTTTCAAGGTCACCTTTCTGAATGGCAGGTCAGGTTGTTTGCCATTGTTGGCTGGGGTGAGGCGGTCACTCGGGGTCAAGTGTGGCCTGTGGGACATTGGTGTTGTTTCATCCGTGACAATGAGGCAGGCTAGCTAGCGAAGCATTCCTGGGGGTTCTAGGAGGAAGAGACGACCCTGCGTCGACCTACCAAACCAGCCCTGGGCCCTGTTTGATAAAAACACACCCTTCCTTCCTCCCATTCCTTGATGTAATCGCTGATCTAACACAACATTTCTTCTATCATATAGCTTTCACCAAGCCAGCCATGTCAAATCAGGTATTTCTTCAAGGATGGAAGGGAGGAAGGATGCATTCTCATAGTATTCAAACAGGGTCCAAGCCTTTGCACTGGTCAAAGAAGAGGCTAAATTAATGAAAATGAGACACTTCCTATGAATACACTGTTCATAATGCATTATAAGGACATTTAAACTGCCTTTTGAGCTAGGCAAAATGCATTATTAGTGTTTATGTCGTGCATTATAAGGCATTATGAAGAGGGTATGCATAACCAATTAAAACAAATGAGCTTTAGTGGGGTAAAGGGAGTAAAATATCACAAATGTGTTGAATAGACCAACAGAATATGCACCAAGGTTGTTATGAATGTCACTCAGAATCACAAAGGAATGGAACATAGTAAATGTCTCCTTGATGCAGGGTAAATTGCAGTTTTTTTTAACACTGCTATTCATCCAATAGTTTTCTTTCCCTAAACCTTTTCTCTGGGCTTATGGAAATCTGATTTGACTGTTAAGGGTGAAAGTTGTGGAGGGAAAGCCAATCCAATGACTCTTGTTTGTTAACGAGATGCCTCGGCTAACGAGACTCTCCCCCTTGTTAATCTGTTACCGCTGCGACATATGGTGGGGGTCGTCATTGGAGTTTGTGATTAATTAAATATGAGTTAATTAAGGTCAGGCGGTTCTCCAGTACGACAACACAGAGCGCCCGCGCTAAGCTGGCCTCCCACCGAGGGTTCGCCGCTGCAGAGACACACACACACACACACACACTACACCGCTCCCCATAATGAATCCATAAAGGCACACACGCACATACAAATGGGACAAAGGGACAATAGTAATCTTCAAACTCATTTGATCCTTGGTTTCATAACAAATGAGGGGGATTGGAATCCTTCAGAAATCACTCAATCAGATACTTTTAGTGGGGCATAATGGTGCTGTGTACTGTGACATTCTGCCGCCACCACCACTGCAAAACATATTTGAATTATAACTGACTCATACAGTGCCTTGCGAAAGTATTCGGCCCCCTTGAACTTTGCGACCTTTTGCCACATTTCAGGCTTCAAACATGAAGATATAAAACTGTATTTTTTTGTGAAGAATCAACAACAAGTGGGACACAATCATGAAGTGGAACGACATTTATTGGATATTTCATGCTTCTTTAACAAATCAAAAACTGAAAAATTGGGCGTGCAAAATTATTCAGCCCCCTTAAGTTAATACTTTGTAGCGCCACCTTTTGCTGTGATTACAGCTGTAAGTCGCTTGGGGTATGTCTCTATCAGTTTTGCACATCGGGAGACTGAAATTTTTTCCCATTCCTCCTTGCAAAACAGCTTGAGCTCAGTGAGGTTGGATGGAGAGCATTTGTGAATAGCAGTTTTCAGTTCTTTCCACAGATTCTCGATTGGATTCAGGTCTGGACTTTGACTAGGCCATTCTAACACCTGGATATGTTTATTTTTGAACCATTCCATTGTAGATTTTGCTTTATGTTTTGGATCATTGTCTTGTTGGAAGACAAATCTCCGTCCCAGTCTCAGGTCTTTTGCAAACTCCATCAGGTTTTCTTCCAGAATGGTCCTGTATTTGGCTCCATCCATCTTCCCTTCCAGAATGGTCCTGTATTTGGCTCCATCCATCTTCCCATCAATTTTAACCATCTTCCCTGTCCCTGCTGAAGAAAAGCAGGCCCAAACCATGATGCTGCCACCACCATGTTTGACAGTGGGGATGGTGTGTTCAGGGTGATGAGCTGTGTTGCTTTTACGCCAAACATAACGTTTTGCATTGTTGCCAAAAAGTTCCATTTTGGTTTCATCTGACCAGAGCACCTTCTTCCACATGTTTGGTGTGTCTCCCAGGTGGCTTGTGGCAAACTTTAAATGACACTTTTTATGGATATCTTTAAGAAATGGCTTTCTTCTTGCCACTCTTCCATAAAGGCCAGATTTGTGCAATATACGGCTGATTGTTGTCCTATGGACAGAGTCTCCCACCTCAGCTGTAGATCTCTGCAGTTCATCCAGAGTGATCATGGGCCTCTTGGCTGCATCTCTGATCAGTCTTCTCCTTGTATGAGCTGAAAGTTTAGAGGGACGGCCAGGTCTTGGTAGATTTGCAGTGGTCTGATACTCCTTCCATTTCAATATTATCGCTTGCACAGTGCTCCTTGGAATGTTTAAAGCTTGGGAAATCTTTTTGTATCCAAATCCGGCTTTAAACTTCTTCACAACAGTATCTCGGACCTGCCTGGTGTGTTCCTTGTTCTTCCTGATGCTCTCTGCACTTTTAACGGACCTCTGAGACTATCACAGTGCAGGTGCATTTATACGGAGACTTGATTACACACAGGTGGATTATATTTATCATCATTAGTCATTTAGGTCAACATTGGATCATTCAGAGATCCTCACTGAACTTCTGGAGAGAGTTTGCTGCACTGAAAGTAAAGGGGCTGAATAATTTTGCACGCCCAATTTTTCAGTTTTCGATTTGTTAAAAAAGTTTGAAATATCCAATAAATGTCGTTCCACTTCATGATTGTGTCCCACTTGTTGTTGATTCTTCACAAAAAAATACAGTTTTATATCTTTATGTTTGAAGCCTGAAATGTGGCAAAAGGTCGCAGAGTTCAAGGGGGCTGAATACTTTCGCAAGGCACTGTATTTACATTTTAGTCATTTAGCAGATGCTCTTGTCCAGAGTGACTTACAGGAGCAATTAGGGTTAAGTGCCTTGCTCAAGGGTACACCGACAGATTATTCACCTAGTCGGCTCAGGGATTGGAACCTTTGTGTTTACTGGACCAACGCTCCTTACCGCTAGGCCACCTGCCGCCCAAAACTCGTTGACGACTGTCAAAAAGATTACCGTTGTTTGACTTTGTGACATGTCCATTAGTCTTTTTGTTTAACATGAAAAACTTTGGTGGGTTGAATGACAGCATCTGTAAATTATTGCATTTTTGGCTTTAAATTACATTCTTGGCTTTACATTACATTACATTTTGGGCATAACATTACATTCTTGGCTTAGCAGCCTTCTAAATATCCATAGTACTGTAGTTTGGAGACATTAACTTACATATTTATGACTAAAGAAATGTTGTGAAAAGGAATCGAACCAAGACTATGCACGTCATGCACAATGGATTATTTCGGGAAATGCAGAATAAGCGGTTGTCTTTGATGTCACCAGTGTCACATTCAAAACATTTTAGCCCCGTTCCTTCCCTTTCTTCTTGTTCTCCTCCTGAGCCTCTTTCTCTCTCTCTGCATTTTAATGGAAAGTCTTTTTTTTGAAGGTTTTAATGTCAAGCACAGTGAAATGCCTTTCTTATCAGTGTGGCTGACTGGTGTATAGAAGTTCAAGACAGTAGGGTTGACAGTAACGTTGGGCTTTACCTACTGGAGAAGTGTCTCTGTGGGTCTGTGTGTTGATAGTAAGTTCAACTCACATTTTATTGGTCACATACACATATTTAGCAGATGTTGTTGCGGGTGTAGTGAAATGCTTGTGTTCCTAGCTCCAGCAGTGCAGTCATATCTAACCATTACAAGGATAGCTCTTGAATAACACTCTTTGTAGACGTACTTTACGATCTCACGTTGATTGGCCAAATACATTGGCAGGTTTAGTTGATATGTGTTTAGCAGAATTAGTTAATATGTGTTTAGCCGTCATTAAACTTAATTAAAAAGCTTTTTACACCTCATCATTGGACGTTAATCATTGTGTGTTCGCTAATGACTCAATGTGTTGATTGTTGGTCTCTAGTTTGGCCTAAAGTACTCACACATTTCCAAGCCCCCCTCTGAAGGTAAAAAGGGGAGGGTGGGAGGAGGAACGGGGGAAGGGAAAGGGAATTTGGGTGAAGGTGGGGCATTGTTCTAGAGAAAATAAGGTTTTCAATACCACTCAGATAACCAACTCCCCTCCTCTCTAAATTCAGTTTAAGGGCTTTATTGGCATGGGAAACATATGTTAACATTGCCAAAGCAAGTGAAGTAGATAATTTTTATTGTTTATTCCACTTTTGTTTATTATCTCTCACACACACACACACACACACACACACACACACACACACACACACACACACACACACACACACACACACACACACACACACACACACACACACACACACACACACACACACACACACACACACACACACACACACACACACAAACCCCTCCTCAAAATAAATGCTGGAGTTTTGACCCAACCCGTGACCCACTAGGGTCCACTAGGTCACATGACTAACTGGCCTGTAAACCTCCCCCACCACTCCCAACCCCACCCCCTCCTCCTTTCGGGGCCGGCCTAGCTGCCGAGGCCAGGGGTGAGAAAGCCACAGAGATCTCAGAGAACTGATCAGAGAAGGACAGAGAGAGGGAAGGAGCAAGAAACAAAAAGAGAAAGCAAACAGAAAGAAATCGAGAGAGAGAGGAACAGAGAGAGAGGAACAGAGAGAGAGGGTAAAAGCACCTAGAGGAGTCATGAAGCCGAATCTGCCACGGAGGATGCAGTATCAACAGTGATATAGTGGCTTTATATATATTTCAAATATATTTGATACGGCGCTACCAGTGTGGATGGTGGCCAGGAGACTCACTGGCAGACTAGGACCAGTATGAAATGGATACATGGGAAGGTATGGGGGTGTGTGTGTGTGTGTGTGTGTGTGTGTGTGTGTGTGTGTGTGTGTGTGTGTGTGTGTGTGTGTGTGTGTGTGTGTGTGTGTGTGTGTGTGTGTGTGTGTGTGTGTGTGTGTGTGTGTGTGTGTGTGTGTGTATGCATGTGTCTGTGTGTGTGTAGAGGGAGGGGGTAGACGTGTTGCTCTTCAGGAGATTGAGACTACAGGACATTAAACAGTAAAGATTTAGCTTGTTTTGTGTTTGTATCTGATACCATTGCTGATTTGATCATGGCTTTCAGTGAACTTCGATCTGGTATTAGAGAATGGGCCTATAGTTGTCTGTAGGAAAACTGTGATTTGTTTCTTGTGAACTGTAGATTTGAACCAAATTCTTGGATTTAGATTTTTAGGATGGTCAGTCATTCCATTTTCCTAATCAAATTTGGAAATATAATGTAAAACTGTTGTTGTGGTAAGAGGATTTGTTAGAATTCTGTCAACATACCGGTAGCTTCCGCAGTAGCTTTATCCGTGCGACAGTATGTCAGGATAAGAAAAGCCCCTTAGCGTTGACTGTCAAAAGATTTGCAACTGCTGCTGTGGAGATTTTCTGCTGAGCTAAACAAAAGTGTGTGTTTGGGGGGTGGGGCTTGGCGCTGTGGTGATTGGAAGCTTTTGTGATTGTAGCTATATTACATTTAGCATTGGAGTCATTTAACAGATGCTCTTATCCACAGCGACTTACAGTAGTGAGT
Source organism: Oncorhynchus gorbuscha (assembly GCF_021184085.1). Lineage (NCBI taxonomy): Eukaryota > Metazoa > Chordata > Actinopteri > Salmoniformes > Salmonidae > Oncorhynchus > Oncorhynchus gorbuscha. Next base: position 74,543,125 of record NC_060183.1, on the reverse strand, counting down.
GCATACATTTTCGTACTGGTCCCCCGTGGGAATCAACCCGACAACCCTGGTGTTGCAAGCACCATGCTCTACCAACTGAGCCACACAGGACCTGCATTAGCTCATATTAACACACATGAATGTCAGACTTTTTTGAGAGCGAGTTTGTGAGAGAGAGAAGGACAGCAGAATACAGAGAGAGGAGAGGGGGCAGTTTATTTGCGGCCTGTGTCTGTGCAGCCCATCTGGAAAAGGTTTTTGTGCAGGCAACACAGGCAGTATTTACGTGGTGCTACCGTGTGTGTGTGTGCGGGGGTAGCCTGGGGTCATCCTGGTTCCACAGAGCCCTGTAAAATCCCCCGGGCCTTATTGAGGGACTCACAGCTGGGCCAACCTCTCAGTGCCCTCTCCTCAGAATACAGCCTTTCCCCTGTTTCACCACATTTGACCCCGTGTTTTACCCTCAGTTGGTAGAGCATGCAGCTTGAAATGACAGGATAGTGGCTTGGTTTTCCTGGGACCACCCATACGTAAATAATATATCACACATGACTGGAATTAGCTTTGGATAAAAGTGTCTCCTAAAAGACATATATTATCAGGAGGAAATCATAAGGTCTTTCCTGTACATGGTGGACTTGCAAAAGTCTCCCTGATCAATGCCCTGATTTGAATTTGATCTGGAGAAGAGTGTCCGTTAAATGGCTTCAATGTAAAAGCATAGAAGTACATCATGGATAGAAAATGGTAGCTCACCCATGCGATGCAGGCAGTTTTGGGGATCCTTCTTAGACCAGTGTTGGTCGAGCTTGTTGTGTAGTATTTCCTTCTATAATATCTGCTGTATATTCCCTGTATCTTTCTTATTGGGTTGTAAGCACCCATGAGCTTATGGATAAGTGAATGACTAGTTTATATTCCTTATTTTTTCCCTCTTCATCTGGCTGTCTCTTTCTGATGCACAGCTTCAATTGAAGTACTTCCTCTGCAAAGCACTTTGAAACAACGGCTAATTTAAAAATGTCTTTGCGCATACATTTGATTGATTTAATTGATCGATCTCTCTTTCCTCATGAAATACAATAATAATCTATCTCAAAGGAGTCGTATATCAGAATGGATTTGTTATGACAATCTGTTTCCATCGTTGTGTGTTTTAGGAGAGGGACTCAGTGGCTGTAGTCTGGACGCTTGGTGGTGTTCATTTTCTGAACCAGAGAGCAATCAGTAACATGTTTTGGATTGGTTAAGTGAGTTGTTAGCATGCCACCATTTTGTTTCTGCCTAATGGTTACATCTCTGACTGATAGATAGTGCTTGGGTACATTTATTTCTCCATCCATCCATCCATTCTTTAATTTAGGATTATGTGTAGATCAATAGCAGGGGTGGGGGTGAGGGTGAGGTGTATGGAGAGTTCAGAAGATTTCTAAATGTAGGCTCTAGTAAAATGTGATGTATTAGTGTAGGGTTAGCAGTTGGGGAGGTATTATTTTGGTTTAGCAACCAGCGTGTTTGTGTGTGTAGACAAAACTGTAGACCCAAGCTGTTGAACCAACACACAGAAGCACACACACACACACACACACACACACACACACACACACACACACACACACACACACACACACACACACACACACACACACACACACACACACACACACACACACACACACACACACACACACACACACACACACACACACACACACACACACACACACACACAACCTCCCCCGACCACCAACACCCAACCGTCTTCACACAGAGAGCATCTGTCAACATGACAAAACAAAGGACTTGTTTTTTTAGAAGAAATCCTCACTCATCAATGTAGCCTATTGAACAGACAGTAGCACGAATATCAATGAATCATCCCATTGTCTTTGGCCTTTGAGAACCAATGAAGCAGTGTCCTTCATGCTACTGATAGAACTGTAAAAAACCTTGATCCTGGTGAACGCCTGATTTGACTCACACCTGCTTTGGCATAATCAGTCATAATTATGAACGTTATTGGAACTTTTATCCCAGTGAGCTTTTGCTTTGGCGTAATCAATCAAACAATAGTCTAGTCTTCTACTCTGTTTTAAAGCATTAACCAAATGGTTGGGCTAACGTCTGGAGGAAAACCTGGGAATCGGAGCGAGACATGTTCCCTTTTCTCCTGTTGTTTCCTCAAGGACACACAGTCGAGGGAAATTCAATCATATTTCGGAATGTGGAATTTTCCTATTTTCTCGGAGGGAAATGGATGAGTTTGTGTGTGATGGGTGCTGTTTCCTTTCCTGCTGGAGAGCAATTGATCATCAATCAAAGAAGGGAGGATTCTAGAGGAGATGGGAAAGAGAAAATTGGCAACATACAAGAGTGACAATCAGTACTGACAAGATTTTGAATTGTCACATTTACACATTTAGTACATAGTACACTTGGAACTTCTACATTCTGGTGTGTGCACTCCCACATGAGGAAGTGTTAACCCTTAAGGGCCCTACACACCCTAGGCAAAACAGAGCGACAGGTGTACGGTCTGTTCCAAAATTTGAGCCGCACAAAAACAACGCTCCATCGCTGCGTTTGAGTAAAGTGTGTAGTGGCCTTTAGTGAGCGCTAACATGACTGTTTTTAAACAGCTTTTTCATGATATTATTAGTATTTATTTTGGGGATTGAGTGCAACTTCAGAAGGGAAAATGAAAAAATATTCTGATGCTTTCGCAGAAGCATGACTCGACTTCGGCTAAATACAAAACATAGGTATTATTTTGAGATGCGTATTTCCTCTGAGCACCATTATTCTGTGAAGTTGTATCTGCAGTACCAGTCAAAAGTTGGGACACACCTACTCATTCAAGGGTTTTTATTTATTTGTACTATTTTCTACATTGTAGAATAATAGTGAAGACATCAAAACAATGACATAACACATGGAATCATGTCGTAAACAAAAAAAGAGTTAAACAAATCAAAATATATTTTATATTAGAGATTCTTCAAAGTAGCCACCCTTTGCCTTGATGACTGCTTTGCACACTCTTGACATTCTCTCAACCAGCATCATGAGGTAGTTTTTTATGATTTGTTTAACACTTTTTTGGTTACTACATGATTTCATATGTGTCTTCACTATTATTCTACAATGTCAAAAATAGTAAAAAAATAAATAAAAACTGTTGAATGAGTAGGTGTTCTAAAACTATTGACTGGTGCCTAAATGGCAGACACATCTATATTGATCAAAACATATCTTTATTCACACAGACACATCTATATTGATCAAAACATATCTTTATTCACACAGACACATCTATATTGATCAAAACATATCTTTATTCACACAGACACATCTATATTGATCAAAACATATCTTTATTCACACAGACACATCTATATTGATCAAAACATATCTTTATTCACACAGACACATCTATATTGATCAAAACATATCTTTATTCACACAGACACATCTATATTGATCAAAACATATCTTTATTCACACAGACACATCTATATTGATCAAAACATATCTTTATTCACACAGACACATCTATATTGATCAAAACATATCTTTATTCACACAGACACATCTATATTGATCAAAACATATCTTTATTCACACAGACACATCTATATTGATCAAAACATATCTTTATTCACACAGACACATCTAACGAACACATTTTCAGCTGACCTATTGCTAATGACGTCAGGCTACAGGGACACACTTGGGAGGATAATGTCTTAAGATCTGGGCTCTGTGGTCTTCCCAGGGGGTCCTGGGGGGGGGGGTCTTTGTTTCAGTGTGAGCTGAGAGCCAGGAGTACACCAGAGAGGATTACAGAGAGAGAAGATTGAGGGAAGAAAGAAAGACGGGCAGGACATTGGGTACCTATGCAACGGTACCGTTTAATTACAGTATAAGCAAAACTAGTTAATTATGCATTGTGCACAGATTTTGTGTAATCAGTAATCACACATTATTTCTTTCAATTCACAAATGTATAAAGAAACTGAAATTAGTTATAGGAATGTCTTAAATCGGCTTATCTGTTTCACGATATCCAATCACTACTCATATTGGCTATGCGCAAGGCACTTATAGCCAATGAGCTTTGCTGTATTGATTCATTGGTTGAACTGGCACAGTGTAGTATTGTTATAGTTCCCCTCATCTGTTTCTATGAAAACAATCCCTTTACAAGGGTGAGACTTTTTTCACAAACCAGAAAGAGAAAATAAAATGGAGGAGGAGAGAGAGAGAGAGAAAGACAGCGAGTGAGAGAGGGGCTGTATTTTTTAAGAGGAACCTGTCCCATTGAGTCCCCCTTTAAAATGCCTGAGTTACATTTCTTGATTTGCTTTAAAGTTTGGAATGGCACCGGGGCTGACCTCGGCGGAAAACAATGTGGCCTTTAACGGAGCTCAAGGGGAGGGGTGGGGGGGGGGGTAACCGTAAAACGACCATGGAGTTCAAGATGAGGTTGAGTGCTGGCCGAGGCATTGTGATCTCTTCTCACACCTCAGTGAAGTGATTTAACACAGCTGACCTCGTGGTGACCCCACCAACACACACACACACTGATGCTCTCACATACACACAGTCAAATTGAAGAAAGAAAAAAAGTAGAGAAATAAAACGCACACACCACCCTTAGGCATTTAACGTAACACAACCCAAAGTAGCACAACGCAACGTCCCGCAACTTCCCGCCACATCATACTTCACATCACAACCTATTTTTGAGTGGCTGTGAATTGTGAGGACGTAAACTAAAGGCTTGGCATCAGTGGAATGTGAACCGTGCCATCAAAGCAGCCAGTCAGGCCATGTGTTCAGGCAGTAACAAGTAACAATCAATGATGGGAGCTGTTTAGAAGCCACCAAGCAGACATCTTAGGGTTTATACACATCATTGATCACAACCAATGATGTACAGTGCATTCAGACCCCTTGACCTTTTACACATTTTGTTAAGTTACAGCCTTATTCTAAAATGCATTAAATAAATATAAATTCATATCAATCTACACACAATACCCCATAATGACAAAGCGAAAACAGGTTTTTAGAAATGTTTGTTTTTTAATACATTTGCAGAAAAACCTTATTAACCTAAGTGTTCAGACCCTTTGCTATGAGACTTGAAATTGAGGTCAGTTGCATCCTGTTTCCATTGATCATCCTTGAGATATTTCTACAACTTGATTGGAGTCCACCTGTGGTAAATTCAGTTGATTGGACATTATTTGGAAAGGCATACACCTGTCTATATAAGTTGACAGTGCATGTTAGTGCAAAAACCAAGCCATGAGGTTGAATGAATTGTCCGTAGAGCTCCGAGACAGGATTATGTCAAGGCACAGATCTGGGTAAGAGTACCAAAACATTTTTGCAGCATTGAAGGTCTCCAAGAACACTGTGGCCTCCATCATTCTTAAATGGACGGCATTTGGAACCACAAGACTCTTCCTAGTGCTGGCCGCCCGGCCAAACTGAGCAATCGGGGGAGAAGGGCCTTGGTCAGGGAGGTGGCCAAGAACCCGATGGTCACTCTGACAGAGCTCCAGAGTTCCTCTGTAGAGATGTGAGAACCTTCCAGAAGGACAGCCATCTCTGCAGCACTCTACCAATCAGGCCTTTTATGGTAGAGTGGCCAGCTGGAAGCCACTCCGCAGTAAAAGGCAAATGACAGCCCTCTTGGGACTCTCAGACCTAGAGAAACAAGATTCTCTGGTCTGATGAAACCAAGATTGAACTCTTAGGCCTGAATGCCTAGCGTCACATCTGGAGGAACCCTGGCACCATCCCTACAGTGAAGCATGATGGTGGCAGCATCATGCTGTGGGGATGTTTTTCTGGGACACTAGCCAGGATCGAGGGAAAGATGAACGGCGCAAAGTACAGAGAGATCCTTGTTGAAAACCTGCTCCAGAGCGCTTAGGACCTCAGACTGGGGTGAAGGTTCACGTTCCAACAGGACAACGACCCTAAGCATACAGCCAAGACAATGCATGAGTGGCTTTGGGACAAGTCTCTGAATGTCCTTGTGTTGCCCAGCCAGAGCCCTGACTTAAACCAGATCAAACATCTCTGGAGAGACCTGAAAATAGCTGTGCAGCGAAGCTCCCCATCCAACCTGACAGAGCTTGAAAGGATCTGCAGAGAAAAATGGGAGAAACTCCCCAAATACAGGTGTGCCAAGCTTGTAGCATCATACCCAAGACTCAAGGCTGTAATTTGCAAACATTTCTAAAAACCTGTTTTTGCTTTGTCATTATTGGGTATTGTGTATAGATTGATGAGGGGGAAAAACAATTAATTCAATTTTAGAATAAGGCTGTAACGTAACAAAATGTGGAATAAGTCAAGGGGTCTGAATACTTTATGAATGCACTGTATATTAACCCTGGATTGCTTATGCTATGTATTGGCCATTGAGAGGCTTTGAAGCTACCGGTCAGCCATGTTGGCATTCCTCAGAAAACAGTCCTCCATAGGAATTCATGGAATTCTACAGTATTTCATTTAAATGTTTCAAAGACAAAATTCATTTTTTAAGTATTTCTTTCTTTTAGTAGAGACAGTAACATTAGTACTTTCCAAAAATGACTTTAAGGAAAATGTTGTAGTCTTTTTACATTTTTTATTTTTCTGTTTAGCTCACATACTATCATTTAAAAGTCTGCATTAAGGTGTCTGTAATATAATTAACAGGGTAAACTAAGGTAGACATTAATACTTGCATTTCTATCATATTTTTTTTACATTTTAGAAATAGCCTACAAGTCAATTGGCACCTCTTTGTCAAACTGGAAAGACATTCACTTAATGTCAAAAGATAAAGAAAGAAGGAAAGACCATTTCAAATCAAATCACATTTTATTGGTCGCATATACATATTTATCAGATGTTATTGCGGGTGTAGCGAAATGCTTGTGTTTCTGGCTCCAACCGTGCAGTAGTATCGAACAATACACACATCTAAAAGTAAAAGAATGGAATTAAGAAATATATGAATATTAGATTGAGCCATGTTGGAGTGGCATTGACTAAAATACAGTAGTATAGAATACAGTATGTGTGTGTGTGTATATATATATATATATATATATATATATATATGAGATGAGTAAAGCAGTATGTAAACATTATTTAAACATTATTAAAGTGAGAAGTGTTCCATTATTAAAGTGGCCAGTGATTCCAAGTCTATCTATATAGGGCAGCAGCCTCTAAGGTGCAGGGTTACATAACCGGGTGGAAGACTGTTAGTCTATAACAGTCTGATGGCCTTGAGATAGAAGCTGTTTTTCAGTACTGACCTCGCCTTCTGGATGATAGCGGGTTGAACAGGCAGTGGATCTGATGGTTGATGTCCTTGATGATCTTTTTGGCCTTCCTTTGATGTCGGGTGCTCTAGGTGTCCTGGAGGGCAGGTAGTTTGCCCCCGGTGATGCGTTAGGCAGACAGCACCACCCTCTGGAGAGCCCTGCGGTTGCGGGCAGTGCAGTTACCGTACCAGGCGGTGATACAGCCAGACAGGATGCTCTCAATTGTGCATCCGTAAAAGTTTGAGAGGCTTTTAGGGGCTAAATTTCCCAGTCTCCTGAGGTTGAAGAGGTACTGTTGCACCTTTTTCACCACACTGTCTGTGTGGGTGGACCATTTCAGATTGTCAGTGATGTGTACGCCGAGGAACTTGTAGCTTTCTACCTTCTCCACTGCAGTCCTGTCGATGTGGATAGGAGGGTGCCCCCTCTGCTGTTTCCTGAAGTCCACTATTAGCTCCATTATTTTGTTGATGTTGAGTGAGAGGTTGTTTTCCTGGCACCACACTCCCAGGGCCCTCACCTCCTCCCTGTAGGCTGTCTTGTAATTGTTGGTAATCAAGCCCACTACTGTTGTCGTCTCCAAACTTGATGATTGAGTTGGAGGCGTGCATGGCCACTCCGTCATCGGTGAACAGGGAGTACAGGAGGGGGCTGAGCACGCACCCTTGTGGGGTCCCAGTGTTGAGGATCAGCAAAGTGGAGATGTTGTTTCCTACCTTCACCACCTGGGGGCAGCCCGTCAGAAAGTCCAGGATCCAATTGCACAGAGTGGGGCTGAGACCCAGGGCCCTCAAGCTTAATGATGAGTTTGGAGGGTACTACGGTGTTGAAGGCTGAGCTGAAGTCAATGGACAGCATTCTTACATAGGTATTCCTTTTGTCCAGATAGGACAGGGTGCAGTGCAATGGCATCGACTGTGGATCTTTGGGACGGTATGCAAATTGAAGTGGGTCTAGGACGGTGTCAGGTATGGGTAGAAGTGATATGATCCTTAATGGGTCTCTAAAAGCACTTTATGATGATAGAAGTGAGTGCTACGGAGCAATATTTAGTTTAGTTACCTTTGCTTTCTTGGGTACAGGAACAATGGTGGGCAGCTTCAAGCATGTGGGGACAGCAGACTGGTATAGGGAGAGATTGAAGATGTCCGTAAACACTCCAGCAAGCTGGTCTGTGCATGCTATGAGGATGCGGCTAGGGATGCCGTCTGGGCCGGCAGCTTTGCGAGGGTTAACACGCTTAAATGTGTTATTCACGTTGGCCATGGAGAAGGAAAGCCCTCAGTCCTTGGTAGCGGGCTGCGTCGGTGGCACTGTGTGATCCTCAAAGAGGGTGAAGGTATTTAGCTTGTCCGGATGTAAGATGTTGGTGTCTGCAACGTGGCTGGGTTTCCCTTTGTAGTCTGTGATTGACTGTAGACCCTGCCACATACGTCTTGTGTGTGAGCTGTTAAATTGCGACTCCACTTTGTCTCTGTACTGGCTTTTGCCTGTTTGGTTGCCTTACGGAGAGAATAACTACACTGCATGTATTCTGCTATATTCCCAGTCACCTTGCCATGGTTCAATGCGGTGGTTCCAACATTCAGTTTTGAGTGAATGCTGCCATCTGTTCACGGTTTCTGGTTTGGGTAGGTTTTAATAGTCACAGTGGGTACAACATCTTCTATACACTTCCTGATGAACTCAGTCACTGTATCTGTGTATTTATCGATGATATTCTCGGAGGCTACCCTGAATAATTTATCCTAAATACTTCAACATTGCCTCCAGATGTACTAATCAATGTCTGGATATGTCCATCTATGTCCAGAAAATGATACATTAGTTGATTTTTTTAAATTAACCTTTATTTAACTAGGTCAGTAAAGATAAACATATATTATTTACAATGACACTGGGACAATTGTGCGCCGCCCTATGGGATTCCCAATCACGGCCGGTTGTGATACAGCCTGGAATCGAACCAGGGGGTCTGTAGTGACGCCTCAAGCACTGAGATGCAATGCCTTAGACCGCTGCACCACTACTCGGCTCCGATGAGCTCTTGCCCAAGTCCAGCACTGGACAAATCGGTGTGTGAAACTAACTAGCAAGTATAGCTATTGTTGTCGTACAGTATGGCCACCCTTGCTCCTCAACCTCGCACCTCCCCCTTCCTCCCCACAAAGGACCAAACCTAAACCCAGTCAATTTAAATGGTAATACCTTTGGGGCTTTCAAAAAGCTCCTCTTCACTTTTTTTAACATATCTTTGAGAGGCTTTGCAGTCCACATTCCCACCATGCTAATAGCTTTAGGTACATGAACATAATGCCACTCTGGTGAGTCTCTCACTCTCCAGCTCGCTCCTTTCTCTTACATCCCCCTTTATTTCTCTCCCTCGCTGTCCCTCATTCGCTCGGTCTCTAGAATGTTCTTTTTCTATCTCTTTCACACTCTTTCACTCTCACTCTTGCTCGCTTTCGCTCTCTCTCTTTCGCTCGGTCTCTAGAATTTAGAATTCTCTCTATCTATCTGACGTTCTCTCTTTCTCACTCATTATTTCTATCCACCAGGACCTAGTTACAATCCTTGGATTGTGGGGTAAAATGGTATGGAGTATATGTTGCCTTTCCTTGAGCATTGCAGCTCCTATTAATTACAATTGATGTAGCATTTGGATTTTGCCTTCCAAGGCCCATTCTCACTGCAAACACATACAACTTGATGGCAGAACAATGTTGCATTAGGCCCCTATACTTAGTGAATGGTGGGGATTGAGACCGAGGTCACAGGCCAGAGATTTCACTGGGACGCCCTAAAAACACGATACCAGTAACTTCATAACAGTATAAAAGCACATTTTCCTAATTATCTTAACCTGCTACATCAATTCTCCTAACCTGCTACATCAATTAATTAACAATTAATTCATAATCCACTTTTCATTTAAAGTTCTACAGTGAGTGCTACAGTGAGTGCTACAGTGAGTGCTACAGTGAATGCATTTAAAATAATAAAAACGAGAGGAAAACAGAGGACACAACTAGACCGGGCTACTGACACAAAGAACGCATCTGACAAGGGACGGGGACAATAAGGAACGCAGGTAAATCAACTGTAGGCCTTCCTAAAGAGAAGAGTATTTAGGCCAGTTTTTAAAGGAGCCCAGAGTCTGTGGTGCCTTCAGGTGGTCCAGGAGTATTTTCCAGAGGCTTATAAATGTTTTTCGTCCTTTGCGTTGGACATTAGCTAAAGAAACCCAGACTGACGGGGCAAACAGCTAAAGAAACCCAGACTGACAGGGCAAACAGCTAAAGAAACCCAGACTGACAGGGCAAACAGCTAAAGAAACCCAGACTGACGGGGCAAACAGCTAAAGAAACCCAGACTGACGGGGCAAACAGCTAAAGAAACCCAGACTGACGGGGCAAACAGCTAAAGAAACCCAGACTGACAGGGCAAACAGCTAAAGAAACCCAGACTGACAGGGCAAACAGCTAAAGAAACCCAGACTGACGGGGCAAACAGCTAAAGAAGCCCAGACTGACGGGGCAAACAGCTAAAGAAACCCAGACTGACAGGGCAAACAGCTAAAGAAACCCAGACTGACGGGGCAAACAGGAAAGAGCTATAAGAAAAGACCATGATGTCGAAGATAGCTACCGACTTCAGCTTTCACAAAACACACACTTCAGCAAATTGTGTCTTTGTGTGTGTGTGTGTGTGTGTGTGTGTGTGTGTGTGTGTGTGTGTGTGTGTGTGTGTGTGTGTGTGTGTGTGTGTGTGTGTGTGTGTGTGTGTGTGTGTGTGTGTGTGTGTGTGTGTGTGTGTGTGTGTGTGTGTGTGTGTGTGTGTGTGTAAAGTGGTTTTCCTCCCCATCACTGTGTTTCTATTAAGGCCATGCCATAGGACATAGTTCTGGGTGTGTTGTGCCCTTGGGCATGGCCTCAGCTGCAGTGCTATGTGTCTCTACCCCCCCCCCTCCCCCTCTGTCTATCGCTACCTCTTTCACCATCTCTGTTTATCGCTACCTCTTTCACCATCTCTGTCTATCGCTACCTCTTTCACCATCTCTGTCTATCGCTACCTCTTTCACCATCTCTGTCTATCGCTACCTCTTTCACCATCTCTGTCTATCGCTACCTCTTTCACCATCTCTGTCTATCGCTACCTCTTTCACCATCTCTGTCTATCGCTACCTCTTTCACCATCTCTGTCTATCGTTACCTCTTTCACCATCTCTGTCTATCGCTACCTCTTTCACCATCTCTGTCTATCGCTACCTCTTTCACCATCTCTGTCTATCGCTACCTCTTTCACCATCTCTGTCTATCGTTACCTCTTTCACCATCTCTGTCTTTCGTTCATTTCAGTTACCAGCCTCAGAAATTGCAGCGCAAATAAATGCTTCACAGAGTTCAAGTAACAGACCCATCACAGCATCCACTGTTCAGAGGAGACTTTGTGAATCAGGCCTTCATGGATGAATATCTGCAAAGAAGCCACTACCAAAGGACACCAATAAGAAGAAGAGACTTGCTTGGGCCAAGAAACACGAGCAATGGGCATTAGACCGGTGGAAATCTGTCCTTTGGTCTGATGAGTCCAAATTTGAGATTTTTGGTTCCAACCACTGTGTCTTTGTGAGACGCAGAGTAGGTGAACGGAGGATCACTGCATGTGTGGTTCCCACTGTGAAGCATGGAGGTGTGATGGTGTGGGGGTGCTTTGCTGGTGAAGCTGTCTGTGATCTTATTTAGAATTCAAGGCACACCTAACCAGCATGGCTACCACAGCATTCTACAGTGATTACGCCATCCCATCTGGTTTGCGCTTAGTGGGACCATAATTTGTTTTTCAACAGGACAATGACCCAACACACCTCCAGGCTGTGTAAGAGCTATTTGACCAAGCGTGCTGCATCAAATGACCTGGCCTCCACAATCACCCGACCTCAACCCAATTGA